>NC_057808.1:333028846-333112669 GCF_018294505.1 Triticum aestivum | reverse complement strand
CTCGGGGGCGCAGGACGGGCGGGCGGGCGCTGGGAGAGAGAGGAGGAAGCAGGAGATAGGAGGGAGCTGGCTGGCGGCGGGGCTCTGCTCGGGGGAGACGTAGAGAGGAGTAGGAGAGAGGAGCTGCAGGAGAGAGGAGGAAGCTGGACGGCGGCGGGGCTCTGCTCGGCGGCGTGGGACTGCTCAGGGAGGAGAGGAGAGGGCGCTGAAGGGATAAGGAGAGAGAGAGAGTGGAGATGGGCGCGTGGGGTCGTGGGTCAGGGCAGGCCTCGTGGGTGGGGCCCTGACCTGTGGGTGGGTGGGTGCATCTGTCCGACTCATACGGTGGATGGAGATGTGCGTTTTGGATCTTGCCACGTCATTGATCCGCGTGGTGTGTTTTTTCTTTGCCGTCTACCAAATAAAATACAGACGGCAAACATCTCACTTTGCCGTCTGCAGGACAAATTAACAGACGGCAAAGTTTGTGCCGTCTGTTATTGTTTTGGTAGACGGCAAAGTGAGCAGTTTGCCGTTTGTATTTAATTTGGCAGACGGCAAAGTCTATTTTGCCGTTAGTATTTCTTTGCCGTCTATAGCAGACGGCAAACCTTATCTTTGCCGTCTGGCCCAATGAAAAGCAGACGGCAAAGACGCCTCCTGACGGCAAATTATCTGTTTCCTGTAGTGGGTCGCCGCAGAGGCGCAATAGCAGGCGATCGCGGAGGAGAAAAACGCCAGCTGCGCCTCTTACGGGTCGCCGACGAACTATCAGGCGGCCCGGTGGGACAACGACTGCGTCGGCGCCACCATTTCCATCGTGGACCTCACGTCCACCTCAATGGACATGCCACAGACTCCTCCGAGGATGAGTAGGCCATGGGAGGCGGCAGGGCCTCGTGTCCCATGTGGGCATGTCCATCTCTGTGTTCTACCCTTTCTCGCAAAAAACCGTACCTTCATTTCACGGGTCTTATCGCCGGTGCTCATGGAGACGGAGGTCGAAGGACGACACGGGGTTGTCGGGCCCGGCCGCCGTAGGATAGGTTTAGGGTCAGGTCGGTTTTCATTTTCTTCTAAATGTTTGAAATGTAAATAAAATCCACCATGCTTGCATGAATGTCGTCCGGTTTGTATGAAATCCGCCCATGTTTGCATGAATTCAACCCGGTTTGTTGAAAAAGTGTTTGCAATGCATGCGGGCTGCATTGGATGGTGGCCTCCCACATCCATGTCTACAGATTGGCCCCCCTGTCCACGGACAGATGCGGGAGGAAATTTCCGGGTTGCTGTTGGAGATGCACTAAGAGGGTGTAGCAATGAACTTTGCAAGGTTTGGTTTCATGTCCCTCCAGATTGTATTCTCAACATTGTATCGTCAAAAATCCCCCGCTTTATCGAATAAGTATTGATCTAAAAAATAGCTCAAGCGCCAAGTCAAAACCAATTGCATCGTTTCACAAGATGTATTTCTGCTACTTGTACCATGTTGATGAATAAATTGAATATTTTCTCGCAAAATAAATAAATAATACTTCCTCTGTTCCAAAATAAATGTGGCTTTAGGGCATCTTCAACGCTAACCCTCGAACCATCCGCAACCGTTCGGACCACGCGGTCCGGACGTGTTTTATTATCCAATGAGGTCCTGCATCGGTTTGTAGGCCGGTCCAGACGTGCTTTTTTCCACAAACCGGGGATGTCGGGGGTTGGGTGCGACATATGCCAATGGATGACTTATCATGGTGGGAGCGAGTAGAACGTCGCCGGTGCCTGGAACCGGGATAAGGCGTAGACACGTACGCCAGCGAACTTTACCCAGGTTTGGGGCTCTCCGTGGAGATAACACCCCTAGTCCTGCTCTGCGGGGTCTCCGCATGATCACTAAGGCTCTAGTGATACAATGGTGCTCCTTGAGCTGTTTGCTAGAGGTGGAAGAAAGCAAGGCTAGCTCTCTCCTTTCTCTATGGGCGAATCTAGTTCTAACAGGTTGGGAACCCTTTGCATGGGTGCCCTGGGGGGTTTATATAGGCCTACCCCCCAGGGGTACATTGGTAATCTTGCCGGGTGTAGGACCCGGCTATCAGTGTCTCTGGTCTCCGGGTTCTCCGCCGGCTGCTGGGGCCCGCCGCCTGGTGGGCCCCGCCGACTGGTCAGGTACGGGACAGACTGAAGGAAATACGGGTCTGACCGATAAAGATCTTCGTACAATATGTAGGAGCCAATATGGGCATCCAGGTCCCGCTATTGGTTATTGACAAGAGAGGTGTCTCGGTCATGTCTACATAGTTCTCGAACCCGTAGGGTCCGCACGCTTAACGTTCGTTGACGATATAGTACTATGAGTTATGTGTGTTGGTGACCGAATGTTGTTCGGAGTTTTGGATGAGATCATGGATATGACGAGGAACTCCGGAATGGTCTGGAAGTAAAGATTGATATGTGGATAGTAGTGTTTGATCTCCGGAAAGGTTCCGGAATCCATCGGAAGGGGTTCCGGATGTTTCCCGAAATGTTTGGGCACGAGAACACTTTATCTGGGCCAAAGGGGAAAGCCCACAAGGTTTTTGGAAAGCGCAAAAGGAAGTTTTGCGGAGTCCAGGGGCCAGACGCCAGGGTCCCTGGCGTCTGGGTCCAGACGCCGGGAACCCTGGAGTCCGAGAAGGACTCTTGCCTTTCGGGTGAAACCGACTTTGTGGAGGCTTTTACTCCAAGTTTTGACCCCAAGGCTCAACATATAAATACAGGGGTAGGGCTAGCACCCAAGACACATCAAGAAACACCAAGCCGTGTGCCGGCAACCCCGTCCCCTCTAGTTTATCCTCCATCATAGTTTTCGTAGTGCTTAGGCGAAGCCCTGCGGAGATTGTTCTTCACCAACACCGTCACCATGCCGTCGTGCTGCCGGAACTCATCTACTACTTCGCCCCTCTTGCTGGATCGAGAAGGCGAGGACGTCATCGAGCTGAACGTGTGCAGAACTCGGAGGTGCCGTGCGTTCAGTACTTGGATCGGTCGGATCGTGAAGACGTACGACTACATCAAACGCGTTGATAAAACGCTTCCGCTTATGGTCTACGAGGGTACGTAGACAACACTCTCCCCTCTCGTTGCTATGCATCACCATGATCTTGCGTGTGCGTAGGAATTTTTTTGAAATTACTACGTTCCCCAACAGTGGCATCCGAGCCTGGTTTTATGCGTTGATGTTATATGCACGAGTAGAACACAAGTGAGTTGTGGGCGATATAAGTCATACTGCTTACCAGCATGTCATACTTTGGTTCGGCGGTATTGTTGGAGGAAGCGGCCCGGACCGACATTACGCGTACGCTTACGCGAGACTGGTTCTACCAACGTGCTTTGCACACAGGTGGCTGGCGGGTGTCAGTTTCTCCAACTTTAGTTGAACCGAGTGTGGCTACGCCCGGTCCTTGCGAAGGTTAAAACAACACCAACTTGACAAACTATCGTTGTGGTTTTGATGCGTAGGTGAGAACGGTTCTTGCTAAGCCCATAGCAGCCACGTAAAACTTGCAACAACAAAGTAGAGTACGTCTAACTTGTTTTTGCAGGGCATGTTGTGATGTGATATGGTCAAGACATGATACTAAATTTTATTGTATGAGATGATCATGTTTTGTAACCGAGTTATCGGCAACTGGCAGGAGCCATATGGTTGTCGCTTTATTGTATGCAATGCAATCGCCCTGTAATTGCTTTACTTTATCACTAAGCGGTAGCGTCGTAGAAGCAATAGTTGGCGAGACGACAACGATACTACGATGGAGATCAAGGTGTCGCGCCGGTCACGATGGTGATCATGACGGTGCCTCGAAGATGGAGATCACAAGCACAAGATGATGATGGCCATATCATATCACTTATATTGATTGCATGTGATGTTTATCTTTTATGCATCTTATCTTGCTTTGATTGACGGTAGCATTATAAGATGATCCCTCACTAAATTATCAAAGTATAAGTGTTCTCCCTGAGTATGCACCGTTGCGAAAGTTCTTCGTGCTGAGACACCACGTGATGATCGGGTGTGATAAGCTCTACGTTCAAATACAACGGGTGCAAAACAGTTGCACACGCGGAATACTCAGGTTAAGCTTGACGAGCCTAGCATATAACAGATATGCCCTCGGAACACGGAGACCGAAAGGTCAAGCGTGAATCATATAGTAGATATGATCAACATAGTGATGTTCACCGTTGAAACTACTCCATCTCACGTGATGATCGGACATGGTTTAGTTGATATGGATCACGTGATCACTTAGAGGATTAGAGGGATGTCTATCTAAGTGGGAGTTCTTAAGTAATATAATTAATTGAACTTAAATTTATCATGAACTTAGTCCTGATAGTATTTTGCAAATTATGTTGTAGATCAATAGCTCGCGTTGTTGCTTCCCTGTGTTTATTTTTGATATAGAGAAAAATTATGTTGAAAGATGTTAGTAGCAATGATGCGGATTGGATCCCTGATCTGAGGATTATCCTCATTGCTGCACAGAAGAATTATGTCCTTGATGCACCGCTAGGTGACAGACCTATTGCAGGAGCAGATGCAGACGTTATGAACGTTTGGCTAGCTCAATATGATGACTACTTGATAGTTTAGTGCACCATGCTTAACGTCTTAGAATCGGGACTTCAAAGACGTTTTGAACGTCATGGACCATATCAGATATTCCAGGAATTGAAGTTAATATTTCAAGCAAATACCCGAGTTGAGAGATATGAAGTCTCCAACAAGTTCTATAGCTAAAAGATGGAGGAGAATAGCTCAAGCAGTAAGCATGTGCTCAGATTGTCTGGGTACTACAATCGCTTGAATCAAGTGGGAGTTGATCTTCCAGATAAGATAGTGATTGGCAGAATTCTCTAGTCACCATCACCAAGTTAGTAGAACTTCGTGATGAACTATAATATGCAAGGGATAACGGAAACAATTCCCAAGCTCTTCGTGATGCTGAAATCGACGAAGGTAGAAATCAAGAAAAACATCAAGTGTTGATGGTTGACGAGACCACTAGTTTCAAGAAAACGGCAAAGGGGAGAAGGGGAACTTCAAGAAGAACGGCAAGCAAGTTGCTGCTCAAGTGAAGAATCCCAAGTCTGGTCCTAAGCCTGAGACTAAGTGCTTCTACTGCAAAGGAACTGGTCACTGGAAGGGGAACTGCCCCAAGTATTTGGCGGATAAGAAGGATGGCAAAGTGAACAAAGGTATATTTGATATACAGATTATTGATGTGTATTTTACTAGTGTTCATAGCAACCCCTCGGTATTTTATACTGGTTCAGTTACTAAGAGTAGTAACTCGAAACAGGAGTTGCAGAATGAACAGAGACTAGTTAAGGGTGAAGTGATGATGTGTGTTGGAAGTGGTTCCAAGATTGATATGATCATCATCGCACGCTCCATACACTTTCGGGATTAGTGTTGAACCTAAATAAGTGTTATTTGGTGTTTGCGTTGAGCATGAATATGATTTGATCATGTTTATTGCAATACGGTTATTCATTTAAGTTAGAGAATAATTGTTGTTCTATTTACATGAATAAAACCTTCTATATTCATACACCCAATGAAAATGGTTTGTTGGATCTCGATCTTAGTGATACACATATTCATATTATTGAAGCCAAAAGATGCAAAGTTAATAATGATAGTGCAACTTATTTGTGGCACTGCCGTTTAGGTCATATTGGTGTAAAGTGCATGAAGAAACTCCATGCTGATGGGCTTTTGGAATCACTTGATTATGAATCACTTGATGCTTGCGAACCATGCCTTATGGGCAAGATGACTAAGACTCCGTTCTCCGGAACAATGGAGCGAGCAACTGACTTATTGGAAACAATACATACTGATGTATGCGATCCGATGAGTGTTGAGGCTCGCGGCGGGTATCGTTATTTTCTGACCTTCACAGATGATTTGAGCAGATATGGGTATATCTACTTGATGAAACATAAGTCTGAAACATTTGAGAAGTTCAAAGCATTTCAGAGTGAAGTGGAAAATCATCGTGACAAGAAAATAAGGTTTCTACGATCTGATCGTGGAGACAAATATTTGAGTTACGAGTTTGGTCTTCAATTAAAACAATGTGGAATAGTTTCACAAATTCGTGCCACCTGGAACATCACAGCATAATGGTGTGTCCGAACGTCATAACCGTACTTTATTGGATATAGTGCAATCTATGATGTTTCTTACCGATTTACCACTATAGTTTTGGGGTTATGCATTTGAGACAGCTGCATTCACGTAAAAAAGGGGCACCATCTAAATCCGTTTGAGACGACACCGTATGAACTGTGGTTTGGCAAGAAACCAAAGTTGTCGTTTCTTAAAGTTTGGGGTTGCGATGCTTATATGAAAAAGTTTCATCCTGATAAAGCTCAAACCCAAATCGGAAAAATGTGTCTTCATAGGATACCCAAAGGAGACTTTTGGGTACACCTTCTACCACAGATCCGAAGGCAAGACATTCGTTGCTAAGAATGGATCCTTTCTAGAGAAGGAGTTTCTCTCGAAAGAAGTGAGTGGGAGGAAAGTAAAACTTGATGAGGTAATTGTACCTTCTCCCGAATTGGAGAATAGTTCATCATAGAAATCAGTTCCAGTGATGCGTACACCAATTAGTGAGGAAGTTAATGATGATGATCATAAAACTTCGGATCAAGTTACTACAGAACTTCATAGATCAACCAGAGCACGACCCGCACCAGAGTGGTATGGTAATCATGTACTGGAGTCATGTTACTAGACCATGATAAACCTACGAACTATGAGGAAGCGATGATGAGCCCAGATTCCGCGAAATGGCTTGAGGCCATGAAATCTGAGATGAGATCCATGTATGAGAACAAAGTATGGACGTTGATTGACTTGCCCAATGATCGGCGAGCCATTGAGATTAAATGGATCTTCAAGAGGAAGACGGACGCTGATAGTAGTGTTACTATCTACAAAGCTAGAATTGTCGCAAAAGGTTTTCGACAAGTTCAAGGTGTTGACTACAATGATAGTTTCTCACTCGTATCTATGCTTAAGTTTGTCCGAATCGTGTTAGCAATTGCCGCATTTTATGAAATCGGGCAAATGGATAAACAAAACTTCATTCCTTAATGGATTTATTAAAGAGGAGTTGTATATGATGCAACCAGAAGGTTTTGTCAATCCTAAAGGTGCTAACAAAATATGCAAGCTCCAGCGATCCATCTATGGACTGGTGCAAGCATCTCGGAGTTGGAATATACGCTTTATAAGTTGATCAAAGGATATAGTTTTATACAGACTTGCGGTGAAGCCTGTATTTACAAGAAAGTGAGTGGGAGCACTACAGCATTTCTGATAAGTATATGTGAATGACATATTGTTGATCGGAAATAATGTAGAATTATTCTGCAAAGCATAAAGGAGTGTTTGAAAGGAGTTTTTCAAAGAAAGACCTCGGTGAAGCTGCTTACATGTTGAGCATGAAGATCTATAGAGATAGATCAAGACGCTTGATAAGTTTTTTTTCAATGAGTACATACCTTGACAGGATTTTGAAATAGTTCAAAATGGAACAGTCAAAGAAAGAGTTCTTGCCAGTGTTACAAGGTGTGAAGTTGAGTAAAGACTCAAAACCCGACCACGGCAGAAAAATAGAAAGAGAACGAAGAGTCATTCCCTATGCCTCAGTCATAGGTTCTATCAATTATGCTATGCTGAGTACCAGACCTATTGTGTACCTCACCATAAGTTTGGCAAGGGAGTACAATAGTGATCTAGGAGTAGATCACTAGACAGCGGTCAAAATTATCCTTAGCGGAATAAGGATATATTTCTCGGTTATGGAGGTGATAAGGAGTTCGTCGTAAAGAGTTACGTCGATGCAAGCTTTGACACCGATCTGGATGACTCTAAGTCACAATCTAGATACATATTGAAAGTGGGAGCAATTAGCTAGAGTAGCTCCGTGCAGAGCATTGTAAACATAGAAATTTGCAAAATACTTACAAATCTGAATGTGACAGACCCGTTGACTAAAATTATCTCACAAGCAAAACATGATCACACCTTAGTACTCTTTGGGTGTTAATCACATAGCGATGTGAACTAGATTACTGACTCTAGTAAACCCTTTGGGTGTTGGTCACATATCGATGTGAACTATGGGTGTTAACCACATAAAGATGTGAACTGTTGATGTTAAATCACATGGCAATGTGAACTAGATTATTGACTCTAGTGCAAGTGGGAGACTGAAGGAAATATGCCCTAGAGGCAATAATAAAGTTATTATTTATTTCCTTATATCATGATAAATGTTTATTATTCATGCTAGAATTGTATTAACCGGAAACATAATACATGTGTGAATACATAGACTAACAGAGTGTCACTAGTATGCCTCTACTTGACTAGCTCGTTGATCAAAGATGGTTATGTATCCTAGCCATAGACATGAGTTGTCATTTGATTAACGGGATCACATCATTAGGAGAATGATGTGATTGACTTGACCCATTCTGTTAGCTTAGCACTCGATCGTTTAGTATGTTGCTATTGCTTTCTTCATGACTTATACATGTTCCTATGACTATGAGATTATGCAACTCCCGTTTACCGGAGGAACACTTTGTGTGCTACCAAACGTCACAACGTAACTGGCTGATTATAAAGGTGCACTACAGGTGTCTCCAAAGGTACTTGTTGGGTTGGCGTATTTCGAGATTAGGATTTGTCACTCCAATTGTCGGAGAGGTATCTCTGGGCCCACTCGGTAATGCACATCACTATAAGCCTTGCAAGCATTGCAACTAATGAGTTAGTTGCGGGATGATGTATTATGGAACGAGTAAAGAGACTTCCCGGTAACGATATTGAACTAGGTATTGAGATACCGACGATCGAATCTTGGGCAAGTAACATACCGATGACAAAGGGAACAACGTATGTTGTTATGCGGTCTGACCGTTAAAGATCTTCGTAGAATATGTAGGAGCCAATATGGGTATCCAGGTCCCGCTATTGGTTATTGACAAGAGAGGTGTCTCGGTCATGTCTACATAGTTCTCGAACCCGTAGGGTCCGCACGCTTAACGTTCGTTGACGATATAGTACTATGAGTTATGTATGTTGGTGACCGAATGTTGTTCAGAGTTTTGGATGAGATCACGGATATGACAAGGAACTCCGGAATGGTCCGGAAGTAAAGATTGATATGGATAGTAGTGTTTGATCTCCGGAAAGGTTCCGGAATCCATCGGAAGGGGTTCCGGATGTTTCCCGAAATGTTTGGGCACGAGAACACTTTATCTGGGCCAAAGGGGAAAGCCCACGAGGTTTTTGGAAAGCGCAAAAGGAAGTTTTGCGGAGTCCAGGGGCCAGACGCCAGGGTCCCTGGCGTCTGGGGCCAGACGCCGGGAACCCTGGCGTCTGGCCCTGGAGTCCGAGAAGGACTCTTGCCTTTCGGGTGAAACCGACTTTGTGGAGGCTTTTACTCCAAGTTTCGACCCCAAGGCTCAACATATAAATACAGGGGTAGGGTTAGCACCCAAGACACATCAAGAAACACCAAGCCGTGTGCCGGCAACCCCGTCCCCTCTAGTTTATCCTCCGTCATAGTTTTCGTAGTGCTTAGGCGATGCCCTGCGGAGATTGTTCTTCACCAACACCGTCACCACGCCGTCGTGCTGCCGGAACTCATCTACTACTTCGCCCCTCTTGCTGGATCGAGAGGGCGAGGACGTCATCGAGCTGAACATGTGCAGAACTCGGAGGTGCCGTGCGTTCGGTACTTGGATCGGTCGGATCGTGAAGACGTACGACTACATCAACCGCGTTGATAAAACGCTTCCGCTTACGGTCTACGAGGGTACGTAGACAACACTCTCCCCTCTCGTTGCTATGCATCACCATGATCTTGCGTGTGCGTAGGAATTTTTTTGAAATTACTACGTTCCCCAACAAAGACAGGCCGCTCCCGCCGTTTGCGGGTCTTGCCGGCTGCTGATCACTGTAGCCGTGATGCTAATGACGCGGGCTTGGTCGGGGGAGCGTGGCTACAGTCTCGCCGCCTGGCGGGCGATCACTGTAGCCACACCGCATCTTGTCTGGTTAATGGCGCGCGGACCTCGAGGGAGGAACGGGCCGCCTGCTGGAACCCGGCTTCCCTCCGGTCCGGCTGGTCCGGCTTCCTCCGCCTTCTCGGCTCTCACTGCCTGGCAGGGCCTGCCGCCTGCGGGCCGCACCGACAGGCCATCATGGGAACAGGCTCCGTCCGTCAGGAGTGACGTCAAGGGGGGAGTGGCAACAGTGCCGCGCCGTGCAGAGATCTCCGCCTGTATGGGGCACTGTGGCCACGCCCGGCCCTGGATTTGGGAGGGATGGGCTACATTGTAGCCACTCCCTGTCTTGTCCTTCTTGATGAGGGCGCAAACTTTGTGGGTGCCATGGGCCGACTGCTAGGGGCCGACCTCTCAGGAAGCGGCCCACTAGGTGTCGGCTTGTCTTGATGCCGGCTTCTGGAACTCGGCCGTGTACGGGCTGCCGGCTATTCCTCCAACCGGCCACCAGAAGGCGGCACTTCGTCTTGATGCCTTGAGGGGCGCAGCCAGCCCCGATGTCTTGAAAGGTTCTGGGTCTCGCGTGAGCCTACCCGTGGCCCATTACTCCGACAGTAGTCCCCGAAGCTGGTGAGGCGCCGCGGCTGAGCAGCCGAGGAGCCTCAGCAGTTTCCTTCTTCGAGGGCTCGCGGTGGAGTTTTGTCAAACTTATGTCGAGCCGCCTGGTGGGAGTCGGCCTTAGCCAGGCGGACTTGTCCAGAACTTCGAATCGCGACGGCGGGAACCAGATGGCTTGCTTGCTAAGCTTCCAGGCCGCCGCCCATCGTGGGCATTCCACGTGGCGTCGAGTGGCCGGGTCGCCTGCAAGCCCCCGCGCACGATGGGACGCGCCTGCAGGCGGGGCCCGCCACTACCGGGCCTTGGGACACAAACGGATCCGCTGCGGCCGAGGCGGGCGATTGAGTTTCCCCGCGGAGTTACTGCGCGCAGTAACTCACGCGATAAAGGTGGGAGCGTGGGGTCGTGGGCACAGTTAATCCCACAATCCCGCGCCCGCGCCCGCCCCCTCGGCTTCGTAGCCCGTAGGCCTATAAGTAGGGGGAGGAGGGGGAGCGGCGGAGCACGCGCGCCCCTCCACCCCATTCCTTCCTCCCTCTTCTTCCTCTCGCCGTAGCGCCTCCAAGCCACACCGGGCGCTGTAGTGGTTCGTCTTCGATG
Organism: Triticum aestivum; assembly: GCF_018294505.1. NCBI lineage: Eukaryota > Viridiplantae > Streptophyta > Magnoliopsida > Poales > Poaceae > Triticum > Triticum aestivum. The sequence goes on along the minus strand of NC_057808.1, from coordinate 333,101,395 downwards.
AGCTCATCCGTCAACCCCACGCCCCCCATGGCGCGCTTCGGAGCATGGGACGGCTCCGAAGTCCATGAAGACCACATCGACTTCCTCCGCCAGACGCGGCGGCTGCCCGGCAAAGACTTCGTGAAGGTCCGCCTCGCACCGGAGAGGGAGATCTCGCCGGCGCCGGAGGAGGGCGAGCGGGTCGTCTTCCGCTCGCACTGCCTGCGCGGCCTCGTCCTGCCGGCGAGCAGCTTCTTCCGGTCCTTCCTCGAGTTCTATAATCTTCAGCCGCACCACCTCACCCCGAACACGGTGGTGCTGCTGTCCGACTTCGTCACTGTGCGAAGGCTTCCTCGGCGTCCTCCCCACCATCGAGCTTTGGGGGGGAGTTCTTCTACACCAAGCTCGGCACCCTCGTCGCGGGCGTGCCGGTGCAATGCGGCACTTTCATTGCGGTGCAGAGGCCGGCGGCCGAAAATCCGTTTCCTCCCATCACGCTGATTAAGTCGGTGAAGATGTGGCAGCGGTCGTACTTCTACGTGAAGAGCGTCTTCCCGGAGGGCGACTGGGTCAACTTGCCGGCTTACGCAGCCGGCCCGCCCGCTGGGAGGTGGCCCAACTGGTCGTACCGGGCCAAGACATTGTCGCCTTCTGAAGCCGCCGCCATCGCGCGGCTCCGGGTGCTGACACAGTCGAAGGGCCTGACCGTGCCCGACTTGCTATCTGCCTTCGTGGCGCGCCGGGTGCTCCCGCTCCAGGGCCGCCCTCACATGATCTGTCAGATGAGCGGGCATCGGGACCCAAGCCGGCTGTGCACCAAGGAGATGCCTCACGCAGAGGTAGCTCACATGGTGAACTACCTTGCGAACTGCGAGCTCACGGATGAGTGGCGGTTCGTCAAGGAGCCATATTCACGCGCCGACCCCCCGCCTATGGTAAGTTATATTTCTTTTTCTCTATCTTTTTTGTTGCCGAGTTCTGCCTGCTCAACCTGACCAATCGGTCTTTGAACAGAGCCCCCTCCTCCAGCCGGCCGCCGGCGCCGCAGGGCCGGAGCGTCAATTCCTCCCCGACTGAGCAGAGAGCGACGTGGACGACCCCGACTTGGGGGCGGCGGCCTTGGAGGACGACGCCGAGGGAGGAGGCGGCGAAGCAGGCGGCTCAGGGTTCGGAGCCAGCCTCGAGGACTGGCGAGACGACGACGCGGGGGAAGTCTTCCCGCGCCGCCAGCCGGGGTCCGACCAGCAGGGCGTGAGCTCGTCTGCCGTGCCGGCAGCTCGAGGTGGTGCGCACAAGCGCAGGGGCGCGCCGAGCCTGTTCGGCAGCCGGCCGAAGAAACCCAGGGGCTCGGCCGCAGCGACTAAGCGGGATGAAGCGGCCGCGAAGGCCATCCGCTTCCGCAAGGCGGTGAAGGAGCCGCAGCTGGTTTCCGCGTAAGTACTGACTGCCTCACGCGCCTTCATTTTTTCCTTGTTGATTCTTTCTGAGTTTCTTTCGCTTTATCTTCTTGACTTAGGGCCCCACTCTCTCTTGAGAAGTCGACCGCCGCCTCCATCATTGGGTCAGCGGAGATTTCTGCCACCACCCGGTGAATCGACCTGGCCGCCGACCTCCGGGAGGCAACGGAGCGAAACGCGCGGGAGGCGCGCGAGGAGCAGGAGGCCGCCCGCCTGGAGAAGGCGAAAGCAGAAAGGGCGGAGGCTGCCGCCCTGAAGAAGCTGGCGGAAGCCGAGGCAGCCGCCGCGGCGAAGAAGCAGGCTAAAGAAGCCGCGCGCCGCCAGTCGGCGATATTCATCACTCCCCTGAACTTCGCGCCGCCGCCACCGGAGTTCGTGGCGCAGACTGGGGAAGCCGGCGACGAGCACCCTATCATGGAGAGGGACGACAACGACGTCGCCATGCCGGACGTGATCGTGCCTCCACCGCCCCCGTCCGGGAACGCGCAAGGCGAGCAGCCGGCGGACCCGCCGGTGCCGCCAGCTGGAAACGAGGTGGTGACGGGCCCGACTCCTGAGGTCCGCACACCAACGCGCCGCCGGCTTGCAAAGGCGGCTTCGGTGCCACACCCGCTGGATACTGGTGCCACGAGCACCTCGATCCCGGATGCCGAGGCGTCCAGCGCCGCGCCCGTCGATTGGGTGCGGGGAGGCGGAACGGGCCCGTTGAATCGGGCGCTCCTAGACGTCCAAGCCAAACTCCGAGCCGAGGCCGATGCTCTCAAGCGCTGCAACACGGCATTTCTGGACTCGCGAGAGGCCATCCGGGTATGTTTCCTTCTTTCTTTGTTTCTGTTTCTTGTGCTTCTCTGTGGGGGCGCGCCAGCGCACCCAGTGGGTGTAGTCCCCGAGTTTCGGGCCGGCTGCTGAGCAGGCGGCTCGGAACTCTAATCGGCGAGTTCCAAGTACTAATATTTATCTGAAATTTTTATCACAGGATTATCACAACCTTCGCGTCGCCGCCTTTAACTCCAACGTCCAGGAGCTGGGTCAGCGGACCGCCGACTTGTCGGAAAGCCGTAGTAAGTCTTTGTTTTCTCTTTCTGCGGGGGCGCGCTGGCGCACCCGTGGGCTGTAGTCCCCGAGATTCGGGCTGACTACTGAGCAGTCGGGCCGGATCTTCCTAGCGACCGATCTTCTTTGGGTTGATATTGACGACTTCCTTCTCCGCGGGGGCGCGCTGGCGCACCCGCGGGCTGTAGTCCCCGAGATTCGGGCCGACTGCTGAGCAGTCGGGCCGGATCTCCCCGGCCACTGTGCTTCTTCTTTGCTGGTTACTGACGCCTTTCCCTTCTTCTTTTCTCTGCAAAGCCCAACGCTGCCTTGCAGCAGCAGCTGGGCGAAGCCAACACCGTGCTGCGCGCTAAGGAGGAGGAGTGCGGCAAGCTGGCTGAAGAGCGTGACCGGCTGGTCGCGCAACTAGCGGAGCAGGCGGAGCTTCTCAAGAAGGCCCAAAAGGAGGCGGAGGACAAGGAGACCAACCTCCTTGCTGAGTTCGCGACCGAACGCTCCGCCTGGACCGACAAGGAGGCGATGCTGACTTCCGGTTTTCACGAGATTGAAGACATAGTTGATGGTGAGCTTCCCTCTTTTTCCTTCTTTGAGCTGCCGGCCGCTGGTCAAGCCGGCCTCTCGTCTCTAACTTTAACTTTGCCTTTTTGCTTTCTGTTTGGGGCAGACTTCTTCTCTGGTCATTCTGACGCCACCAATCAGGCCATTGAAGCTGATCGCGAAGGACGGAGGGCGGAAGGTGCGCAGATTGCTGCGGACGCCCCCCGGACCCTTAGCGACCAGCTCCTGAGCCTCGAGGCCCATCTTCGGCCGGCTCACCGGATGCTGCACCGTCTTCAGCGTGTCGGCGCCCAGGCAATCGCCACCCTGTGGCCGGACATGCTGGCACCGCGCACTCCCAGTCGGACTGCCGACTGGCTGGAGGTGGCGGCCGGCCGTCTTGAGGCCTGGAAGGGCTCCTCGGCCCGAGCTGGAGCGCGCCGGGCCTTGGAGTTTGTCAAGGCGTGGTACCCTAGGCTAAATCTAGCCCAGTTGGCCACGTTTCGGCTGGAGGCTCAGGAGGAGTTGGCGGCCGTGGGAGATGACCTTGTCAAGCGTGCGGCGGCAATCGCCGAGTACACCGACACCAGCATCTTCATCCCGGAGCGAGCTGAAAACGGTGCCGAGGCGCCACCAGAATGGTTTGGGCTAAACCCGGAGGACGGCGAGGACTCGGCCGAGGTGATCGACTCCAGCGGCGAGGAAGGAGACGAGGAGGAGGAGGGAGGTGAAGAGGAGGCTCCAGAGGTCGGAGAGGACGGCCAACCTCAACTCGACCGCGCCTCCAGCAACGAGCCACGCCCGAGCGAGCCGGCTGCCTGGAGGCGACCAAGCGGAGACTGACCAGCCGGCCGCTCCACCAACCGGCGCCACCGACTCCTCCGATCTACCGAACCCGTCTGCTGCTCCCTAGGCTGCCAGTTTATCTTTTGCTTTACCTGTTTATCAGTCTTGACGAACTTGTTAATTTTGCACAATTCCACCCACGGGGTTTATTTTAGACTTCCGTTGAACGTTGGCCAAGGGCCTTTTGATATGTAAATATATTCCGAGTTCTATCTTGCCTTGCTTTCTGCTCTTCTGGCTTTTTCCTTTGCCGCCCTCCCTTAGTTGCCGTCTTGCCAGCCTGACAGCCGCTCTGCGGACTGTGGCTGGGTCAAGTACTTAGCTACTTTCGGGAAGGCAAGTACTTAGCCGATTAGAACGTTTTAGCAAGTTAAGTAGAAGCTGGCCAGCCGGCTGCTCAACAGCCGGTCGTAGAGGCGGGAAGCCGGCTTGAACTATGCACATGCTTTGGGTCCTTAGTCATTTTTCATGTGGGCACCCTTTCCGCCTTTCTCCTGCCCACCAGACAGCCGCTCTGCGAGCTGCGGCTTCTGGCAGGAGACGGCTTAAGTGTCAACACATTACATGTCCGGCTGCAGGAAGCATTTCATAGTACAAGGCGGTGAGTCCCCGGGCCGACTAGTCAGACCCGGTGCCAAGCGGCATAAAGGAAATAACACATTCATAGGCATAATTCTTATCTTATGGATAAAAGAGGGCAGTCCCCGAGCTCTTCTCGGGGGACCCAGAGTCTTCGTACTTTAATACAAAAGGTAGCGTGGTACATACTGCATCAACTGTAAAATCTTCGGAGGAGATTTGCATTCCATGGCCGCTCCGTCTCCTTGCCGCAGTCGTCCCTCCTGCGCGCTCGAGGCTTCTGAGCATCGATCAGGTAGTAGGAGTCGTTGCCCAACACCTTGCTGATGATGAAGGGGCCTTCCCAAGGCGCTGAGAGCTTGTGCTGGCCGACTATTCGCTGGATCAGCCGGAGCACAAGGTCTCCCTCTTGGAAGGATCTCGGCTTGACCTTCCGGTTGTAGTATCGGCGCAGGCTCTGCTGGTAGATGCTGGACCGGCTGAGTGCCAACAGCCGGCCCTCTTCCAGCAGATCGACGACGTCTTGTCGCACTTCTTCTGCCTCCTCTTCGGTGTACATGGTGACTCGAGGAGAGTCGAATTCTATGTCCGTCGGGATGACGGCTTCGGCACCGTAGACGAGGAAGAAAGGCGTGAAGCCGGTTGACTTGTTCAGAGTTATGCGCAGGCTCCAGAGGACGGCTGGCAGCTCGTCGAGCCAGCAGCCGGCCGAACGCTCTAGAGGCTCGACCAGTCGGGGCTTGATGCCGGACAAAATGAGGCCGTTTGCTTGCTCCACCTGGCCGTTTGACTGCGGATGGGCAATGGACGCTAAGTCCAGTTGGATGCCCTGCGTCGCGTAGAAACGGGCCAAGGCGCCTTTGGCAAAGTTTGTGCCATTGTCGGTGATGATGTTGTGTGGTATGCCGTAACGGATGGTGATGTCGGAGATGAAAGTCACAGTAGTCGGACCATTCAGCTTCTTGATTGGTTTTGCTTCTATCCACTTGGTGAACTTGTCCACCGCGACAAGCAGATGAGTCATGCCACCTCGTGCAGTCTTGAATGGTCCCACCATGTCCAGGCCCCAGACGGCAAAGGGCCAGGCAATGGGGATGGTCTTGAGTGCGGAAGCCGGTTGATGTGGCTTGGAGCGGAACTTCTGGCACCCTTTGCATTTCTGGACCAAGTCTTTGGCGTCTTCTAGAGCAGTCGGCCAGAAAAAACCATGGCGGAAAGCTTTGGCAACAAGTGCTCTTGAAGCCGCGTGGTGACCACACCAGCCTTGATGAATATCTTTGAGGATTGCTTGGCCTTGCTCCGGCTCTACGCAGCGCTGGTAGACACCAGTGACACTGCGCCTCACAAGCTCTCTGTTGACTATGGTGTATGCTGCTGCCCGGCGTTGCACTTGCCGGGCTGAGATCTCATCAATCTTCAGCTCTTTGTTCACCAGGAAGTTGAGGATGGGCTTGGCCCATGAAGGCGCTGCAATTTCTTTGATTGTTAGGACTGCTACTTGCACAAGGGCGGGTTGGAGTCAGCTGCCGCTTGCTGAGTCGATGAAGTCCCCGAGTCGACTGCTGCAGTCCCCGAGTCGGGCTCTAAAGTCCCCAGGCCGGGTGCGGCTGCTGCAGTCCCCGGGTCGCCTGCCGAATTCCTCGTGCTGGCTGCTGGGGTCCTCAAGTCAGATCCGACTGCTTCAGGAGGAGTCGGCACGAAGATGGAATGCGACTCTAGCGATGGCTTGACAGACGGCTTTAGGAGGCGTTGTAGGGCGACGCCGGTTGGTATTGCTTGCCGGGTGGAGCCGATTCGTGCCAAGGCATCTGCTTTCTCATTGTCATTCCTTGGCACATGGAGAAACTCGCACCCTTCAAAGTATCCACTGAGTTGTTGTACGAGGAAGCGGTAGCTCGCCATGTTTGCATCCTTGGCGTCCCAGTCGCCTGACGACTGCTGGACCACCAAGTCGGAGTCACCATAGCACAGGATCCGGCGAATGCCGAGTTCCTTGGCAAGCCGGAGCCCGTGGATGAGTGCCTCATACTCAGCGATATTGTTGGAGGCGGCAAAATGGATCTGCAGCACATATCTGAGCTTGTCGCCTTTGGGAGAGGTGAGGACGATGCCGGCTCCCAAACCGGTGCGCATCTTGGAACCATCAAAATGCATCCGCCAATGGGTGGAGTCCGGCGCTGGCGGCAGGTACTGGGTCTTGGCCCAGTCGACGAGGAAGTCGGCCAGTGCTTGGGACTTGATGGCGGTGCGAGGCTGATAATAGATGGTGTAGGGGGCCAACTCTATGGCCCATTTGGCCACTCGGCCTGAAGCATCCCGGCTTCCGATGATCTCGGCAAGTGGAGCAGTGCAGACAACAGTGATTGGGTGCTCTTGGAAGTATGGGTTCAGTTTCTTGGCGGCAAAGTGCACGTCGTAGCACATCTTCTGGTAGTGGGGGTAGTTTTGCTTGGAGGCTGACAGCACTTCACTCAGGTAATACACCGGTCTCTGGACTGGTAGTGCCTTGCCTTCTTCCTTGCGTTCTACCACTATGACTGTGTTGACCACCCGGCTGGTGGCGGCGATGTAGAGGAGCATGGGCTCCTTAGGAGTCGGAGCCGCCAGGACAGGCGGAGTGGTCAACATCTTCTTGAGCTGGAGAAAAGCTTCGTCCGCCTTGTCGTTCCACTCGAAAAAAGTGGTCTTCTTCATGAGCTGGTACAGGGAAAGAGCCTTCTCGCCCAGCCGACTGATGAAGCGGCTGATGGACGCCAAGCAGCCGATGAATTTCTGCACGTCCAGCAGTCGGGTGGGCACTTCCATCCGCTCGATGGCCTTGATCTTCACAGGGTTACACTCTATGCCGCGCTCTGAGACCAGGAAGCCAAGAAGGTGGCCGGCTGGTACTCCAAAGACACATTTCTCCGGGTTGAGCTTGATTTGAAATCGGCGCAAGTTCTCAAAGGTCTCCTTGAGGTCTTCTAGCAGCGTTCCACACTTCTCCGTCTTCACCACAACATCGTCCACATAAACGTGGGCGTTCCTGCCGAGTTGCTTGAGGAGGCACTTCTGCATGCAACGTTGAAACGTGGCGCCGGCATTCATCAAGCCGAATGTCATGGTCAAGTAGCAGAAGGCTCCAAACGGTGTGATGAAGGCGGTCTTCAGCCTGTCGGCCGGGTTCAGCTTGATCTGGTGATACCCTGAGTATGCGTCCAAGAAACTCAACAGCTCGCATCCGGCTGTGGAGTCTATCACTTGGTCAATTCTCGACAAAGCAAATGGGTCTTTGGGGCAGGCTTTGTTGAGGCTGGTATAATCAATACACATGCGCCACTGCTTGTTTTTCTTCAGCACAAGGACTGGGTTGGCCAGCCACTCTGGAAAGAACATTTCCATGATGAAGCCGGGTGCCAGCAGCCGGGCTATCTCTTCTCCGATGACTCTTCTCTTTTCTTCTGACTGATGGCGCAAGGGCTGCCTGACTGGCTTGGCATCAGACCGGACATGTAGCTTGTGCTCGGCGAAATCCGTCGGAACACCCGGCATGTCTTTGGGTGACCATGCAAAGATGTCCCGATTCTCACGGAGGAAATCGACGAGCTCGCCTTCCTATTTGCTGTCAAGGTTTGCTCCTATGACAGCGTGCCTCTCCGGGTGCTCCGGGTCCAAGGGTATCTTCTTTGTCTCTTTCGCAGGCTTGAACGAGCCCTCGGCTTCCGACTCCTTGGGGTTGGGTGGCATTTCCGGCTGCTTGCCTGCCATCGCCACAACCCGGTCAAGGAGCCGCTTCTTAGCCGCGATCATGAGGGACTCGGCCAGCCGGCTGCTATCTGCTGCGCTAGCGGACGACTTCTTGTAATCCCCTGCTATGGTCAGAATTCCCTTGGAACTCGGCATCTTCATCTTGAGGTAAGCATAGTGGGGGACCGCCATGAACTTGGCCAGGGCAGGCCGGCCAAGTAGTGCATGGTATGGGCTCTCAAGGTCCACCACTTCAAACCAGACTGGCTCTCAGCGGAAGTGATCTTTGTCTCCAAAGAGGACGTCTATCTGGATCTTGCCGATTGGTGAGCAGGAAAGGCCAGGAACTATGCCATGGAATACAGTCCGGCTGGGCTGAAGCTGCCTTTGTTTGATTCCGAACTTCTCCATGGTATCCTTGTACAGGATGTTGATGCTGCTGCCGCCATCTATCATAACTCGGGAAAAACGAGCAGCTCGCCTCTCTGTGGCAAAAGTGGCATCCAGAACCAGGGCATAGGAGCCGGGATTGGGCATTACTTCCGGGTAGTCAGCTCTGCTCCAGCTGATGGGCTTCTCGGACCAATGCATGAACCCGGGGGTCTCTGATGCCACTGCATTTACTTCTTGTTGTCGCTGCCGTCTGCTGTGCTTGTCGTCGGCCACACTGGTGAACACGACATAAGCTCCGTGTTCTTCGGGATACTCGTCTTGAATGGCTCCGACCGGTCGAACTGCCGGTTGCTGGGGTGGGGGAGGAGGCGGCTGCCCAGCAGGCGGAGGAGGCAGAAGGCCGTCACCCTTGGCGATCCTGGTGAGCCAATGGCACTTCTGAGTGGTGTGGTTGGACGGCTTCACGCCACTGTGAAATTTGCAGGGTGCATCAAGAGTCTGCTCATATGAAAAAGCGGGCAGCCAATTGGGCTTGCCGCCCTTCTGGCGCTTGGATGGAGGCTGCCCCTCTGACTATTGGTCTTCGACTGTTGCCACCTACCGGCTTGTAGAAGCTGGCTGCGTGGCCTTGCGTTTGTGGTCGTTGGGTTGCTGACGCCGACTGGTGTCACCAGCCGGGGCCCGAGGAGCTGGAGGAGCTACTTTGCCAGATGCATCAACTTGGATCTCTGCCTTCATGGAGGAGTCGGCCGTGGCGTATTTATCTGCTATGCTTAGTAGCTCGTCGAGGGTCGCCGGCTCGTCGCAGAGAAGCTTGTGCTTGAGGAGGGTGCCCTCTCGGCACCCGGCGGTGAAGTACTCGATGGCCTGCACCTCGTGCACGCCTTCGCAAGAGTTGCGGAGCTCGGCCCAGCGTGTTAGGTAGTCGCGAGTCGACTCGTTGGGGCCTTGGACACACAAGGAAAGCTGGCAGGGCTTGGGCAGCCGCTTGTACGTGCTGGTGAAGTTGCGGATGAAGGCTTCGGTGAAATCGACCCAGCTGTTGATGCTGCAGGGCTTCAGGCTGTTTAGCAATGTCCGGGCCGTGCCCTGGAGCATGAGCGGAACGTACTTCACGGCAACACGCTTGTTGCCGTTCGCGATGCTGACGGCTGTGGAGTAGTCGACCAGCCAGTCCTCCGACTTCACGTAGCCGGTGTATTTGGGCGTGTCTCTCGGGAGCGTGAACCCTTTGGGGAAGGGCTCATCTCGAATGCGGGGGCCAAAACAGGGCGGACCCAGCTCATCTTCTTCTTCTAGTGCCAGGGATCGGTTGAGGCGGTCGATCCGGTGGCGGGCATCATTCTCTCCGACTCCTTCTCGGCGGCCAAGGCGGTCGCCGAGTGTCGGGTGTTCAACAGGCGGCGGGGAGACGCGCCTTTCCCTGCGAGGGGGAGGAGGCGGAGAGTCATCCCTTCGTTCCACTGCTCTTGGGCGGCCGTCTTGATCGCGCTCGATGGTGAGGCGAGTCCGGCTGCGGCTGGCAGCCGGCTCCTTGTCTCTTATTCCACGGACGCCACCAGTCGGCGTCTGGGATGTCGCGCCTTGATCTCGGCGGGGAGGCGGATCGTCATTCTGCCGGTTGGGCGCCTCAGTGCGGCAGCCGGCCTCGTGCTGCTCAGCAGCCGCGTCGAGGAGTCGTTGGACACGCTCCGCCATCTGGCGATGCTCTTCGCCCTCGAACTTGTCCAGCTCTTCTACTGCCGCCTGTGCAGCTCATATATTTTCCGTGGGCGTGGCGTAGACGGCGCGATCTGCCCCGAACAGGCTGGCAATGGCCACGCCGCGTTGCTGGACCATGCCAATGCGGCTAGGCCCACCAGGAGCCGGCGTGCTACCCACAGCGCGGTCCATCTCGCGCTGGTAGGCCTCCGATAGGCGTCTCATGTTGGCCAGCTTCTTGGCGCTCTCGACGAGCTGGGCGCGGCTTGCTTCCAGCATCTCGGCATCGGCGTCTTCTGGAATGGGCGCCGTCAGGTCTTGCAGTGCTGCATCGAGCGGGTCATGAGCACCTCCGCCGGAGTGCTCGTTGTGGCCGATGACAAGCACCTCCATGACGGTGCTTCCACCGCTCTTCGCGTGAGGAAGCGGCTCATCGTAGACCACCACGTTGGTGGGGAACGCGTCAAGCGAAGCAGTGTCAGAGTCGACAAGCATCGGGTCGGTGGAGCCAACGGATTCCAAGTCTACAGCAGGCTCACTGGTGACGAGGAGCTGATCTAAGAGGCTCGCGAGGCGGCTCTCCGGGCCATCGGTGCCCGTATCAGACGCGGGCTCGTCGGAGAGGCGAACCTTGCCAACAAGATCGGCGAGGCAGCTGGCCGCGCAGGCGACCTCCGCGCCATGCAGCGCGTCGGCGCAGACTCCGTCTGGCGTGCCGGGCTAGCTGCTCTCGCCAGGGAGGAACAGGGTTCCCGTGCAGAACAGGTCACCGGACGACGGTGCACCTCGCCCCACGGTGGGCTCCAAATGTCGGGGGTTGGGTGCGACATATGCCAATGGATGGCTTATCGTGGTGGGAGCGAGTAGAACATCGCCGGTGCCTGCAAGCGGGATGAGGCGTAGACACGTACGCGGGCGAACTTTACCCAGGTTTGGGGCTCTCCGTGGAGATAACACCCCTAGTCCTGCTCTGCGGGGTCTCCGCATGATCACTAAGGCTCTAGTGATACAATGGTGGTCCTTGAGCTGTTTGCTAGAGGTGGAAGAAAGCAAGGCTAGCTCTCTCCTTTCTCTATGGGCGAATCTAGTTCTAACAGGTTGGGAACCCTTTGCATGGGTGCCCTGGGGGGTTTATATAGGCCTACCCCCAGGGGTACATTGGTAATCTTGCCGGGTGTAGGACCCGGCTGTCAGTGTCTTTGGTCTCCGGCTTCTCCGCCGGCTGCTGGGGCCCGCCGCCTGGTGGGCCCCGCCGACTGGTCAGGTACGGGACAGACAGGCCGCTCCCGCCATTTGCAGGTCTTGCCGGCTGCTGATCATTGTAGCCGTGATGCTAATGACGCAGGCTTGGTCGGGGGAGCGTGGCTACAGTCCCGCCGCCTGGCGGGCGATCACTATAGCCACACCGCGTCTTGTCTGGTTAATGGCGCGCGGGCCTCGAGGGAGGAACGGGCCGCCTGCTGGAACCCGGCTTCCCTCCGGTCCGGCTGGTCCGGCTTCCTCCGCCTTCTCGGCTCTCACTGCCTGGCAGGGCCTGCCGCCTGCGGGCCATACCGACAGGCCATCATGGGAAGAGGCTCCATCCGTCAGGAGTGACGTCAAGGGGGGAGTGGCAACAGTGCCGCGTCGTGCGGAGATCTCTGAAGGAAATATGCCCTAGAGGCAATAATAAAGTTATTATTTATTTCTTTATATGATGATAAATGTTTATTATTCATGCTAGAATTGTATTAACCGGAAACATAATACTTGTGTGAATGCATAGACAAACAGAGTGTCACTAGTATGCCTCTACTTGACTAGCTCGTTGATCAAAGATGGTTATGTTTCCTAGTCATAGACATGAGTTGTCATTTGATTAACGGGATCACATCATTAGGAGAATGATGTGGTTGACTTGACCCATTCCGTTAGCTTAGCACTCGATCGTTTAGTATGTTGTTATTGCTTTCTTCATGACTTATACATGTTCCTATGACTATGAGATTATGCAACTCCCGTTTACCGGAGGAACACTTTGTGTGCTACCAAACGTCACAACGTAACTGGGTGATTATAAAGGTTCTCTACAGGTGTCTCCAAAGGTACTTGTTGGGTTGGCGTATTTCGAGATTAGGATTTGTCACTCCGATTGTCGGAGAGGTATCTCTGGGCCCTCTCGGTAATGCACATCACTTAAGCCTTGCAAGCATTGCAACTAATGAGTTAGTTGTGGGATGATGTATTACGGAACGAGTAAAGAGACTTGCCGGTAACGAGATTGAACTAGGTATTGAGATACCGACGATCGAATCTCGGGCAAGTAACATACCGATGACACAGGGAACAACGTATGTTGTTATGTGGTCTGACCGATAAAGATCTTCATAGAATATGTGGGAGCCATTATGAGAATCTAGGTTCCGCTATTGGTTATTGACCGAAGACGTGTCTCGGTCATGTCTACATAGTTCTCAAACCCGTAGGGTCCGCACGCTTAACGTTTCGATGACAGTTATATTATGAGTTTATATGTTTTGATGTACCGAAGGTTGTTCGGAGTCCCGGATGTGATCACGGACATGACGAGGATTCTCGAAATGGTCGAGACATGCAGATTGATATATTGGATGACTATATTCGGACACCGGAATGGTTCCGGGGATTATCGGATATATACCGGAGTACCGGGGGTTATCGGAACCCCCCCGGAGGCTATTGGGCCTCATGGGCCCAATTGATGGAAGAGGAGAGGCGGCCAAGGGGCAGCCGCGCGCCCCTCCCCCCAAGTTCGAATTGGACAAGGAGGGGGGGCGGTGCCCCCCCTTTCCTTTCCCCCTCTCTCCTTCCCTCTCCTCTCCTAGTCCAACAAGCAAGGGAGGGAGTCCTACTCCTGGTGGGAGTAGGACTCCTCCTGGCGCGCCTCCTCCTGGCCGGCCGCACCTCCCCCCTTGCTCCTTTATATACGGGGGCAGGGGGGCACCCTAGACACAACAATTGATCGTTTGATCTTTTAGCCGTGTGCGGTGCCCCCCTCCACCATAGTCCACCTCGATAATACTGTAGCGGTGCTTAGGCGAAGCCCTGCATGAGTAGAACATTATCATCGTCACCACGCCGTCGTGCTGACGAAACTCTCCCTCAACACTCGGCTGGATCGGAGTTCGAGGGACGTCATCAGGCTGAACGTGTGCTGAACTCGGAGGTGCCGTGCGTTCGGTACTTGATCCGTCGGATCGTGAAGACGTACGACTACATCAACCGCGTTGTGCTAACGCTTCCGCTTTCGGTCTACAAGGGTACGTGGACAACACTCTCCCCTCTCGTTGCTATGCATCACCATGATCTTGCGTGTGCGTAGGAATTTTTTTGAAATTACTACGTTCCCCAACAGTGGCATCCAAGCCTGGTTTTATGCGTTGATGTTATATGCACGAGTAGAACACAAGTGAGTTGTGGGCGATATAAGTCATACTGCTTACCAGCATGTCATACTTTGGTTCGGCGGTATTGTTGGATGAAGCGGCCCAGACCGACATTACGCGTACGCTTACGCGAGACTGGTTCTACCGACGTGCTTTGCACACAGGTGGCTGGCGGGTGTCAGTTTCTACAACTTTAGTTGAACCGAGTGTGGCTACGCCCGGTCCTTGCGAAGGTTAAAACAGCACCAACTTGACAAACTATCGTTGTGGTTTTGATGCGTAGGTAAGAACGGTTCTTGCTAAGCCCGTAGCAGCCACATAAAATTTGCAACAACAAAGTTGAGGACGTCTAACTTGTTTTTGCAGGGCATGTTGTGATGTGATATGGTCAAGACATGATGCTAAATTCTATTGTATGAGATGATCATGTTTTGTAACCGAGTTATTGGCAACTCGCAGGAGCCATATGGTTGCCGCTTTATTGTATGCAATGCAATCGCCCTGTAATGATTTACTTTATCACTAAGTGGTAGCGATAGTCGTAGAAGCATAAGATTGGCGAGACGACAACGATGCTACGATAAAGATCAAGGTGTCGCGCCGGTGACGATGGTGATCATGACGGTGCTTCGGAGATGGAGATCACAAGCACAAGATGATGATGGCCATATCATATCACTTATATTGATTGCATGTGATGTTTATCTTTTATGCATCTTATCTTGCTTTGATTGACGGTAGCATTATAAGATGATCCCTCACTAAATTATCAAAGTATAAGTGTTCTCCCTGAGTATGCACCGTTGCGAAAGTTCTTCGTGCTGAGACACCACGTGATGATCGGGTGTGATAGGCTCTACGTTCAAATACAACGGGTGCAAAACAGTTGCACACGCGGAATACTCAGGTTAAGCTTGACGAGCCTAGCATATAACAGATATGGCCTCAGAACACGGAGACCGAAAGGTCGAGCGTGAATCATATAGTAGATATGATCAACATAGTGATGTTCACCATCGTTGAAACTACTCCATCTCACGTGATGATCGGACATGGTTTAGTTGATATGGATCACGTGATCACTTAGAGGATTAGAGGGATGTCTATCTAAGTAGGAGTTCTTAAGTAATATGATTAATTGAACTTAAATTTATCATGAACTTAGTACCTGATAGTATCTTGCTTGTCTATGTTGATTGTAGATAGATGGCCCGTGTTGTTGTTCCGTTGAATTTTAATGCATTCCTTGAGAAAGCAAAGTTGAAAGATGATGGTAGCAATTACACGGACTGGGTCCGTAACTTGAGGATTATCCTCATTGCTGCACAGAAGAATTACGTCCTGGAAGCACCACTAGGTGTACCACCTGCGCCAGCAACTGCAGACATTGTGAATGCCTGGCAGTCACGTGTTGATGACTACTCGATAGTTCAGTGTGCCATGCTTTACGGCTTAGAACCGGGACTTCAACGACGTTTTGAACGTCATGGAGCATATGAGATGTTCCAGGAGTTGAAGTTAATATTTCAAGCAAATGCCCGGATTGAGAGATATGAAGTCTCCAATAAGTTCTACAGCTGCAAGATGGAGGAGAATAGTTCTGTCAGTGAGCATATACTCAAGATGTCTGGGTACTGCAATCACTTAATTCAACTGGGAGTTAATCTTCCGGATGATAGCGTCATTGACAGAATTCTCCAATCACTGCCACCAAGCTACAAGAGCTTCGTGATGAACTATAACATGCAAGGGATGGATAAGACGATTCTCGAGCTCTTCGCAATGCTAAAGGCTGCGGAGGTAGAAATCAAAAAGGAGCATCAAGTGTTGATGGTCAATAAGACCACCAGTTTCAAGAAAAAGGGCAAAGGG
Organism: Triticum aestivum; assembly: GCF_018294505.1. NCBI lineage: Eukaryota > Viridiplantae > Streptophyta > Magnoliopsida > Poales > Poaceae > Triticum > Triticum aestivum. The sequence continues at coordinate 333,085,848 of NC_057808.1, read as the reverse complement.
AAGAAGAAGGGGAACTTCAAGAAGAACAGCAAGCAAGTTGCTGTTCAGGAGAAGAAACCCAAGTCTGGACCTAAGCCTGAGACCGAGTGCTTCTACTACAAGCAGACTGGTCACTGGAAGCGGAACTGCCCCAAGTATTTGGCGTATAAGAAGGATGGCAAGGTGAACAAAGGTATATGTGATATATATGTTATTGATGTGTACCTTACTAATGCTCGCAGTAGCACCTGGGTATTTGATACTGGTTCTGTTGCTAATATTTGCAACTCGAAACAGGGGCTACGGATTAAGCGAAGATTGGCTAAGGACGGGGTGACGATGCGCGTGGGAAATGGTTCCAAAGTCGATGTAATCGCGGTCGGCACGCTACCTCTACATCTACCTTCGGGATTAGTTTTAGACCTAAATAATTGTTATTTGGTGCCAGCGTTAAGCATGAACATTATATCTGGATCTTGTTTGATGCGAGACGGTTATTCATTTAAATCAGAGAATAATGGTTATTCTATTTATATGAATAATATCTTTTATGGTCATGCACCCTTGAAGAGTGGTCTATTTTTGTTGAATCTCGATAGTAGTGATACACATATTCATAGTATTGAAGCCAAAAGATGCAGAGTTGATAATGATAGTGCAACTTATTTGTGGCACTGCCGTTTAGGTCATATCGGTGTAAAGCGCATGAAGAAACTCCATGCTGATGGACTTTTGGAACCACTTGATTATGAATCACTTGGTACTTGCGAACCGTGCCTCATGGGCAAGATGACTAAAACGCCGTTCTCCGGAACTATGGAGAGAGCAACAGATTTGTTGGAAATCATACATACAGATGTATGTGGTCCGATGAATGTTGAGGCTCGTGGCGGATATCGTTATTTTTTCACCTTCACAGATGATTTAAGCAGATATGGGTATATCTACTTAATGAAACATAAGTCTGAAACATTTGAAAAGTTCAAAGAATTTCAGAGTGAAGTTGAAAATCATCGTAACAAGAAAATAAAGTTTCTATGATCTAATTGTGGAGGAGAATATTTTAGTTATGAGTTTGGTCTTCATTTGAAACAATGCGGAATAGTTTCGCAACTCACGCCACCCGGAACACCACAGCGTAATGGTGTATCCGAACATCGTAATCGTACTCTACTAGATATGGTGCGATCTATGATGTCTCTTACTGATTTACCGCTATCGTTTTGGGGTTATGCTTTAGAGACGGCCGCATTCACGTTAAATAGGGCACCATCAAAATCCGTTGAGACGACGCCTTATGAACTGTGGTTTGGCAAGAAACCAAAGTTGTCGTTTCTTAAAGTTTGGGGCTGCGATGCTTATGTGAAAAAACTTCAACCTGATAAGCTCGAACCCAAATCGGAGAAATGTGTCTTCATAGGATACCCAAAGGAGACTATTGGGTACACCTTCTATCACAGATCCGAAGGCAAGACTTTTGTTGCTAAATTCAGAATCTTTCTGGAGAAGGAGTTTCTCTCGAAAGAAGTGAGTGGGAGGAAAGTAGAACTTGATGAGGTAATTGTACCTGCTCCCTTATTGGAAAGTAGTTCATCGCAGAAACCGGTTTCTGCGATGCCTACACCAATTAGTGAGGAAGTTAATGATGATGATCATGGAACTTCAGATCAAGTTGTTACTGAACCTCGTAGGTCAACCAGAGTAAGATCCGCACCAGAGTGGTACGGTAATCCTGTTCTGGAGGTTATGTTACTAGACCATGACGAACCTACGAACTATGAAGAAGCGATGGTGAGCCCAGATTCCGCAAAATGGCTTGAGGCCATGAAATCTGAGATGGGATCCATGTATGAGAACAAAGTGTGGACTTTGGTTGACTTGCCCAATGATCGGCAAGCCATTGAGGATAAATGGATCTTCAAGAAGAAGACTGACGGTGACGGTAATGTTACTGTCTATAAACCTCGACTTGTTGCAAAAGGTTTTCGACAAGTTCAAGGGATTGACTACGATGAGACCTTCTCACCCGTAGCGATGCTTAAGTCTGTCCGAATCATGTTAGCAATTGCCGCATTTTATGATTATGAAATTTGGCAAATGGATGTCAAAACTGCATTCCTGAATGGATTTCTGGAAGAAGAGTTGTATATGATGCAACCGGAAGGTTTTGTCGATCCAAAGGGAGCTAACAAAGTGTGCAAGCTCCAGCGATCCATTTATGGACTGGTGCAAGCCTCTCGGAGTTGGAATAAACGCTTTGATAGTGTGATCAAAGCATTTGGTTTTGTACAGACTTTTGGAGAAGCCTGTATTTACAAGAAAGTGAGTGGGAGCTCTGTAGCATTTCTAATATTATATGTGGATGACATATTGTTGATTGGAAATGATATAGAATTTTTGAATGGCATAAAGGGATACTTGAATAAGAGTTTTTCAATGAAAGACCTCGGTGAAGCTGCGTATATATTGGGCATCAAGATCTATAGAGATAGATCAAGACGCTTAATTGGACTTTCACAAAGCACATACCTTGACAAAGTTTTGAAGAAGTTCAAAATGGATCAAGCAAAGAAAGGGTTCTTGCCTGTGTTACAAGGTGTGAAGTTGAGTAAGACTCAATGCCCGACCACTGCAGAAGTAGAGAGAAGATGAAAGATGTTCCCTATGCTTCAGCCATAGGCTCTATCATGTATGCAATGCTGTGTACCAGACCTGATGTGTGCCTTGCTATAAGTTTAGCAGGGAGGTACCAAAGTAATCCAGGAGTGGATCACTGGACAGCGGTCAAGAACATCCTGAAATACCTGAAAAGGACTAAGGATATGTTTCTCGTTTATGGAGGTGACAAAGAGCTCATCGTAAATGGTTACGTTGATGCAAGCTTTGACACTGATCCGGACGATTCTAAATCGCAAACCGGATACGTGTTTACATTGAACGGTGGAGCTGTCAGTTGGTGCAGTTCTAAACAAAGCGTCGTGGCGGGATCTACATGTGAAGCGGAGTACATAGCTGCTTCGGAAGCAGCAAATGAAGGAGTCTAGATGAAGGAGTTCATATCCGATCTAGGTGTCATACCTAGTGCATCGGGTCCAATGAAAATCTTTTGTGACAATACTGGTGCAATTGCCTTGGCGAAGGAATCCAGATTTCACAAGAGAACCAAGCACATCAAGAGACGCTTCAATTCCATCCGTGATTTAGTCCAGGTGGGAGACATAGAAATTTGCAAGATACATACGGATCTGAATGTTGCAGACCCGTTGACTAAGCCTCTTCCACGAGCAAAACATGATCAGCACCAAGGCTCCATGGGTGTTAGAATCATTACTGTGTAATCTAGATTATTGACTCTAGTGCAAGTGGGCGACTGAAGGAAATATGCCCTAGAGGCAATAATAAAGTTATTATTTATTTCCTTATATCAAGATAAATGTTTATTATTCATGCTAGAATTGTATTAACCGGAAACATTATACTTGTGTGAATACATAGACAAACAGAGTGTCACTAGTATGCCTCTACTTGACTAGCTCGTTGATCAAAGATGGTTATGTTTCCTAGCCATAGACATGAGTTGTCATTTGATTAACGGGATCACATCATTAGGAGAATGATGTGGTTGACTTGACCCATTCCATTAGCTTAGCACTCGATCATTTAGTATGTTGCTATTGCTTTCTTCATGACTTATACATGTTCCTATGACTATGAGATTATGCAACTCCCGTTTACCGGAGGAACACTTTGTGTGCTACCAAACGTCACAACGTAACTGGGTGATTATAAAGGTGCTCTACAGGTGTCTCCAAAGGTACTTGTTGGGTTGGCGTATTTCGATATTAGGATTTGTCACTCCGATTGTCGGAGAGGTATCTCTGGGCCCTCTCGGTAATGCACATCACTTAAGCCTTGCAAGCATTGCAACTAATGAGTTAGTTGTGGGATGATGTATTACGGAACGAGTAAAGAGACTTGCCGGTAACGAGATTGAACTAGGTATTGAGATACCGACGATCGAATCTCGGGCAAGTAACATACCGATGACAAAGGGAACAACGTATGTTGTTATGCGGTCTGACCGATAAAGATCTTCATAGAATATGTGGGAGCCAATATGAGCATCCAGGTTCCGCTATTGGTTATTGACCGGAGACGTGTCTCGGTCATGTCTACATAGTTCTCGAACCCGTAGGGTCCGCACGCTTAACGTTTCGATGACAGTTATATTATGAGTTTATATGTTTTGATGTACCAAAGGTTGTTTGGAGTCCCGGATGTGATCACGGACATGACAAGGAGTCTCGAAATGGTCGAGACATGAAGATTGATATATTGGATGACTATATTCGAACACCGGAATGGTTCCGGGGGTTATCGGATATATACCGGAGTACCGGGGGGTTACCGGAACCCCCCGGAGGCTATTGGGCCTCATGGGCCCAATTGATGGAAGAGGAGAGGCGGCCAAGGGGCAGCCGCGCGCCCCTCCCCCCCCCAAGTCCGAATTGGACAAGGAGGGGGGGCGGCGCCCCCCCTTTCCTTTCCCCATCTCTCCTTCCCTCTCCTCTCCTAGTCCAACAAGGAAGGGAGGGAGTCCTACTCCCGGTGGTAGTAGGGCTCCTCCTGGCGCGCCTCCTCCTGGCCGGCCGCACCTCCCCCCTTGCTCCTTTATATACGGGGGCAGGGGGGCACCCTAGACACAACAATTGATCGTTTGATCTTTTAGCCGTGTGCGGTGCCCTCCTCCACCATAGTCCGCCTCGATAATACTGTAGCGGTGCTTAGGCGAAGCCCTGTGTCGGTAGAACATCATCATCGTCACCACGCCGTCGTGCTGACGAAACTCTCCCTCAACACTCGGCTGGATCGGAGTTCGAGGGACGTCATCGGGCTGAACGTGTGCTGAACTCGGAGGTGCCGTGCGTTTGGTACTTGATCGGTCGGATCGTGAAGACGTACGACTACATCAACCGCGTTGTGCTAACGCTTCCGCTTTCGGTCTACGAGGGTACGTGGACAACACTCTCCCCTCTCGTTGCTATGCATCACCATGATCTTGCGTGTGCGTAGGAATTTTTTTGAAATTACTACGCCCCAACAATCTCCGCCTGTACGGGGCACTGTGGCCACGCCCGGCCCTGGATTTGGGAGGGATGGGCTACACTGTAGCCACTCCCTGTCTTGTCCTTCTTGATGAGGGCGCAGACTTTGTGGGTGCCACGGGCCGACTGCTAGGGGCCGTCCTCTCAGGAAGCCGCCCACTAGGTGTCGGCTTGTCTTGATGCCGGCTTCTGGAACTCGGTCGTCTACGGGCTGCCGGCTATTCCTCCAACCGGCCACCAGAAGGCGGCACTTCGTCTTGATGCCGTGAGGGGCGCAGCCAGCCCCGATGTCTTGAAAGGGTATGGGTCTCGGGTGAGCCTACCCGTGGCCCATTACTCCGACAGGGGACAAATTGGGGGACAATTGCGGGCGTCTGGAACGCTTTCACACCCACTCTTGACACCTGGCACATAAAAATCCTTCACCCGCACCCGTGCACATTCCTGCTCGACTCTAGCTGCCCACATTCATGCCGTTGTAGAGCGTCCCTCCGCATGGACGCCGGCTTGAGGGCATGTGACCTCTCACTGACGATGTCACTGAAGCGGTGCGCCGGCCGAGAGCGCCGCCCACGACGCGTCTCCGGTGCCCGCTCCTGTTCGATGTCGGGGAGAAGTTTACTGGAAGGGCGAGATGGATATCTACCACGATCGTTCAATGTCCGTCCATATGTATGCCACTATTAAGCAAGCTCGCCGTTCGAGGAACCAACTCCGGCGCCACGCATTGACGCACCCGGATGCTTGGCCTCACCAGAATCCGCTATTTAAAGGCGGCCAGACCCGGCTAACTCCACACCACACCACATCCGCTCCACATCGTCCTCCCTTGCACCACATCCATCATGACCGCAAGCTCTAGCGCTTTGTAAGAGAGCTTGTTATTGAAGTAGAAGCACGAGATGGCCGCTCTTGCAGCCGCCTGGCAGATCAAGCACGACATGCTGATTAGCTCGCCCAAGGTCTCTGATGATGATCCCACGATGGAGAGGGACTCGGACGACAACACTACGCTGGACCCCGCACCTGTGCTTGCCAACTTGACCATGGAGCAGGCGCAGGCGCACTTCGACGCCGTCATGACAGAGAGGAGCAGGCTGCGGTGGCTCCTATGTTGACGTTCCGCCAGGCGCAGGAGGAGCTGCGGTACACCATATTTCTCCTCGAGCAACACTGGCTGGCGGAGGGCCAAATCTACATCGACCTCACATCCACTGGCACCGTCGACGGATAGGTCACAGACTCTTTCGAGGAGGCGGCAGGGCATTGTGTCCCAAGTGGGCCGGTCTGTCTCCCATGTCCTACTCTTCCTCGTAGGAGACCGCACCTTCACTTTACGTGTCTTGAACCCCCACGGGCGCTCATGGAGACGGTAATTGCAGGACGTGGTCGCTGATACGAAACAAAGGAAGTGGACGACGGACGTCAGTCGTAGGATAGATTTAGGTCCGATCGCTCTTTTTTAGTGAAATATATCGGAATTGTAGTGAATGTGTTCTGGTGTATATGAAATCAGTCAATTTGCATGAACTACGTTTAGTATATTTAAATTCGTTTTGAATTATATGCGGCTAGCCTTAGATGGCTGGTTTCCGCATCTTTGTTCGTGGATAGGTCGCTTATTGCACACGGATGCAGGAGCTAAGTATGCGGATCCGTTGAAGATGCCCTAGAGAGTAATAGTAATTCATTTTCATGCACGACTCTTGTCACTCCCCAGTTCCATGCACGGACCAAACAAAAATTCAGAAAATGTCGGGCTCCATGAGCTTAATTAATTAACAAACCATCTACTGCGTCGCTTTCTAGAATTTTCCACGCCCATGTGCCCAGCGTAGAAAATTGTACTTTAGCCCCATCTCATCGGGCCCCTGGCTCGTCCGCATCCAAAGAATGATCAAAAGCGCCATTAGATCGTCCATAATCTAATCCGAACTGCGCTCGCAACAACACGTAGGCCCCACTACGTGGCGTGCCGCGGTTGGCTTTTACGCACTGGATCTTATCATCTCCGTGGAAACAGACGACGTAGTCGGTCCCACTTGCGGTGGGCCCGCCGGATCGAACGTCTTCGGCCCCACACTCTTTTTACCGGCGCGTCTGCGGACGGCTCGTTGCATCAGGGATCGCAAGCCGATCGTGGCTCGGCTTTGCTACGGCTCGGGTGACCATTTATCGGTAAGAAAGCTCTCGTTTTTTTTTGGCGTTGCAAGGACGAAACCCCAGAAAATGCTACCGCGTGTTCTTGCATGCGCTCCGTATAGCCAGCCTGTGGGTGATAGGGTTCACACACACCAAGGGCTCCGTGTCGGTCGGACTGTGCACCTGAACAAACCCTAGGCAACTGGGCTCAAAGGGCTGAGGACCATGTACAGATCAATACACAATACTTCCTTCGGTTTTTTTAGTTTGCATATAAGAGGCCATTTTCATAGGGCCAACAAATCGTGAGTTCAATACCCTTTGTCATCGCGGTTGCTTGGTCGTTATGGAAGCAAAGGAACGCATGCGTCTTCAACAAGGTCAGACAACAAAAGTCGCCCTTAGAGTTGGTTGACACGATCTTGAGTGAGGTTAAGGAGAGAAGGACGGCCGGAGTAGGAGTCGGAGGTTTATTTAGATTTGTGAGAGAGTAGGCTTTATTTTCTTTGTTGGTTGTAAAAGGTCGTTGCTGGCAGTGCATGTTCGCATCTGTTTGCCAGTTTCTTGTACATTGTCCTTACTTTCTTCTATAAAGATAAGGCACGCATTGGCGTACTCTCGAAAAAAAAAATGTTGTGTAAAAAAATATCAATATCTACAATACAAATATACATAATATGAAACTACATTCCATAATGAATCTGAAGATATTCCTTTGGCCTTGTAAATGTTGATACTTTTTTTTGTTGGGGATATAACCCCAAGGTGTGACCCGCCCAGGAGAGGCCGGTTTACACCGTTGGCGACTTAATATGAAGAAGGCCCAAGAGGCCTAAGAAGATGAAGTAAGAAGACGGCGGCTCATAGAGGCGGGTCTGATGGTGGCCCAAGACCCGGAAGTATGAACCGCCATATGATAGCTTGCCTGTTAAGGCAAAACAATTTAGAAACCAGGCCGGTTACGCTGTGTGATCCGGCTCGGACTCTTGTAAGTTTCGGATCTTGACCTGGGTATATAAAGGCGAGACTCGACGGCGGGTTGAACCAAGAAACAACAAGTCGATAGCTAGGTCAAGCGTATTTTGCTCCATTGTAATCGAAACCCAAGCAATACAACTAGAAGCAGGACGTAGGCTTTTACCTCTTTGCGAGGGGCCGAACCTGGGTAAACTCTCTATGTCCTTTGTCCCGTTCAACCCCTTTGAGCTAACCTAGGTTGCGATGGCTCCACACCTAAGTCCTTTCACAAGGGCATCTGCCGTCATAAATCCACGACAGTTGGCGCCCACCGTGGGGCCAGAGCACGGTGGTTTCGAGTTCTTGAAGGGCAACTTCTCAGGGATCGAAGGATACGCCGTCGGCCGGATGACTAAGAGTCGCCGCGGCAAGATCTACATCGACGACGTTGGATGGGTTCCCGAGGCCGACTCAATCGAGTACGGGTACCGGGTCCCCTTCGGCGTAATTCATGTCTTCATCGGCAAGATTGGCGAATCAGAGCCTGAGCCGGACAACTGCACCGACATCATCGAGACGGCTCGGCGCGCACGACCCGCCAGGGTTCAACCCGGCCGGAAGCATGCCTTTGTTGGCTTTATTCATGAGGAAGGATCTGTGTCTGGTGGACAGACGACCATCCATTCAGGTGATGAGTCCTCAACTGGAGAAACCGGGTCAATTATCAGCTTCAGGATGGCGGGCTTGGGGGCTATTCCGATGGTGACAGTATTCCGGATCCCTATGAGCCGCCGAGCAGGACTGCTATTTTTATGGCTGGCACACAACCAATGTTGAATTCCTCAACTGCCGCAGCCATGACGTTCGGCTCAACTGCCGCTGCGATAGCCGGGGCAAGCGGCTCTGTGCGGCCGCCGGCTCAAGTTTTATCTGAGCTCTTGGATGCCTTGGCGACTCTTGATACGTCTCCAACGTATCTATAATTTTTTATTATTCCATGCTATTATATTATCAATCTTGAATGTTTTATAATCATTTTATAGTTATTTTATATTATTTTTAGGTACTAACCTATTGACACTAGTAGACTGCCCGTGCGTTGCTACGGGCAGAAGACGAAAAATGCCACAAGCATGTTACAACAAGCACTAAAGTTTCTCTTCCTGCATTGCGCCTTTTCGCCACTGTAATTCCCAAACATTTGTCACTACATAATTTTTCACTTATAACATATTGAAATATTCATTCTTGAAATATTTAGTAGAAAACATATTGACCAAAAAAACCACTTCAGCACAAGAACCTTGTGACAAATATAGAAAAAAGATTTAGATGGTTACTCTCATAGAAGACACCTTCGAATATAATTTTAGGAAATAACTTTGTATAATATTGGCCTACACCGAAGGAAAAAAAAAGCTCATACAGCTAGTATCATGAAGGAAATGATTCCTAGTTATCTCAGTTCCAAATAGAAACTGGTATGAATTCACTGAGATTTAAATGAATGAGAACCGTTAAATCCATGTCTATCTCCATTTTCAGCGAGTTCAACAGCGGGGTCGCGGGTATCTACACAGCAGAAATATATAATATGAGCTTCGGTTCACTTTATGTGACAATTATAGAAAAGGAACAACCAGAAGACAACAAACAAACAAACATGAGAAAGCACATGCAAGCAAATAAGCCTTTATTTTTTCTGATGAACATATGAAACATTATAGTAACTAAACACATTAACAAACTCATTCAAAGGTAACCATATTAGTGCCTATAGTGCATAGTTATTTGATCCAGATTCCTGAGTAACGACTATTTTTTATCAGAAAAGTTGCACGTAATCAGAATAGCATGTTGTTCTTTCAAGAACACAGACATGTATTCCATATTTGTTGTCATGGGAGACAAGTACATAAAAATTGATGAATGATCAAAGGGTATTTGGTCAAACGATAGTTAGTTCTACTTCACAAATTGCGACCATGATACATTACAAGTTTCATAGTTTTTTTTCTTCAAAGAATCTTCAGCTAAGTAGAAAATGAATAAAATATCAACATCTTAATCTCTACTATTAAAGCACAGTTGGTACGTTATATGGTACCCACGTCTCCACCCTTCGCGTGACCTCCCCACCTCATCGTTTTTTCAACCGAACCCATTTCCCGATGCAAGGAAAAAAAGCCCTGGAAAACCGACCACCCATTTCCTTCTCCCTGGTATGGCCCCCACACACGCACGATTGCTCCTACGGCGCCTCTTTTGACCATGCCTCCCATCTGATGTTGCCTCGTCTCGCTCCCTCTGCCATCCAGACCCACTCCCCTGCCGCCTCTCCGCTTCAAGGTGTGTGCTCTGAAACCGTCGCCTCCTTTCTTCAGCCCGTGGCATCTATTCTCCACTGGATCATCTCGATTTTTCGTCCTTCGCTGAGTCCGGCGGCGACAACCAAAGAACCCAGTCCCCATCCATTTTGTGAGGGCATGCAATTAAGGAAGGGGATGTGTGGCCCATGAGGTTCCTGCCATCATCCATCGAGGCTGCTGAAATCTAATGAAAAAGTGCTTACAGTACAGTTCATTTCCATTCTCAGTTGGTAGAAATAATCAAATTTCAAGCATACAAATCCAAAATGAAAAATTCTATTACGAGCACCAGAAAGATAGAAATGATCCATTTATTTCAATGCATACTACTACGCCTTGGTGCTTAAAGACAAAACTTGGTTGCAAACAATGCATTACCTAGGAACACCATTTGGTGTACTGAGCATAACAATTCAAAATTATTCTATGGCTATGAAGTGCCTAAAACTGAGATTGCAACATGAAAGCAAGCAGTCAGCAAGTACTGATCAAATTGACAAATTATATGGTTCATTCGTCCATAGTGAACACAGAATTAAAAGAGCTGCCAGAACTCATTGTGGCATTCTATAGAAGCATCATTCTTCTGCAAGTATAGTATTGTCAAGAAAGCATGGTATAGCCAAGAGATCAAGGCGTTATACAAGCATTATTTCATAGCACAATCTAGGCGAAAAAAATCCTTCGTTCTGGAAGAACGGCAACCCAAGATGTACCGATGACATTGCTTTGCATTACTCAAAATCAAGAGTTACGACAACAACCTGTTAATCTGACATACCTTTAGATAGAAGCTCAACGACAATTTCCTTCTGAACCCATATTGAGAAAAATAAGCCAGGTTTGAATTTTAATATCTCTGCCAGCATTTCTTTTCAACTGCGCAAGCAAAATAAAACTTGAATTTCACACCTCAGAAACTACTAAAAATAAAATTACAGAATTTTAGCATTTGAATATGAGAGAATTGCACAAAGCAATTCTGTTATAGCATTTAGTGTTTATTTGTGAAAAAAAATCATATGTGCAAGCATAAAGAAAAGTCTAAAATCCAAATATTTATGTAATTACTTCCTTTTGAACAATTGTTATGGTCAGCTCAAAAGATATACAAATTGTAACATTTCTAACAAATAAATAGAGGGGCTAGTAAATTACATACTTCTGTTATGACTCACTCGACCGAGGATAAGCCAGGTTGTTCTAAATAAGAGCAGTTCCATCTGCATGATTGTTAATGACCACAGGATGACAACATACAAATAAAACACCAGGTTAAATATTTGTAAACAAGCAAATCAAGGGAACCAAGCTTCCAGTAAAGATGGTAGCTTGAAGGGATGCTTCACAAGTTCTGTATTTTTATGGCCCTTTAATAGTAGAGATACATTGTTGAGTTTCACCTCAGTTAGCCCACTTACTATTTCTCCAGAAATACGGGTGATCACCTTGACATTCCATCCTGTTATCTTTGCTGCTTTGAATACTTAATAGTGAAACTCACGAGAGGCATACATGATTCCAGCAGGACTACCTCTCTTGTGCAAACAGTTTGTAAAGAAGATTTAGTGCAGAAACAACATTTTACAACAAGTTAAATCATTGCTGTTGTCTAGCATATATCTTTAAGGTACTCATGCACATCAGGTTGCATTTTCAGCATTTTATTACAACTAAATCATTGTTGTTCTTCTTATTCCAACGGAAAAAGTTTCCACAAGTGGCGTGTCAATGGATAAGTGTATAGCCGTAATAAAATATCAAGAGCTAAAAGCATTTGTACTGAAGAAATAAAATAATCATAAAGGACCAATAGCTCTATGTACCAAATAAATTTAATCGGTTGTAAAAGCATTGTACATGATAGTAATCGTGTTTCAGAGAACTTTGTCAGAGGTAGTGACATGCCGCCGACACCAAATGTCGTTTATAATGTACTCCATAAGGATCTTTTTTTTCTTCAGTTTCTCCATAATGATCTACAACCATTCCTTGAGCTTCACATGGTACCTGGTTCTGATACCAACATCAAAACAATGCAGAGTATTGTTATGTTTCGTGGCTCTCGGTTTTTGATTGCACCATGTTAAACCTCCTGCTCTCTATATCTTTCTCTAAACATCTCCGCCTCCATCATCGCCCCCGCTCTCCTCACTATGTCTCTATGCACTGCCACTCCCCTGCTACTCAGTGTTGGTCCCCGTTAAACTGTTTAATCATTCGTGAATTAAACACTATGCCTTGAAAAAGACTTTCCCTTTATAATGAAACATGCATACTTCTTTTCCTAAATATCATTCATCAATTTAAATTTGTGAGGTTTCTCTACTACTTAAATATTGCATTGTATCAACATAAAACTTCAAGTGAGTACAATAATTAAGTGAGGTAGCTACATGCTTGTATTTCACCTAAAAATGATTAAAAGAAGTACTATTTTGCTCTACGGTGGCATACAAACAACAATGACTCAGTGGACTTTCTGTACAATTTAGAAGAAAAGCGCCTAGTATATCATCTACTCGACGCTGCTTGGCATACAAGATGGTAGACTCAAAAGATATACTATTTCTTTTCCTTAGCCTAATGGGTCTGTCTCTCTCAATATTACCTCCATCCCGCTAAAACGCATGTGTTATGAACCAATACTTGTGGCCATTTTGCCAGGCTTCACTGTGTAGTTCTAATTGGTAGAAATTAACCGCTTGTGTCTAATAATTTACCGCCATTCTCAATCACACTGGGGACATGATTTGCACGTAGTCGGTCAACCGTTGAGTACGCACTGCTGCACTTGCCGCCGCTCTCGTGGTCAGTTCTATAGGACCTTTGTCAGATCTCTGTGTGGCTCGCTGAAAGAAATAACAAAAAAGAATCATATTGGGTATTCTTGAGATTTTGATCTAGAAAGTTTAACAATTAAATGGCACTGGAAAACTAAATAGAAAGTCGACACATTTGCAGAATTACTATATCATGAAACCTGCAAAAATTGAGTTAATGGACGAGCATACAAACTGAAAATCCCACTGTTTCATATAAGCTTCACATTCCGTTCATCAACCTGATAGTACCAATCATTCTAATAAATGCAATCAAAACTTGGAGACTCCCAATTACGGAAAGCACAAGCATTGAACAAAATGAGATGGAACATACATGGCATAATTCGTTCTGCCTTATTCACCCGAAGTAACCGGCCGGTGATACAACCAGTTGTAGCAGTCAAGCAGCTTACGGATCTGTTTAATTAACTACAAAGAGGAGAGAGCATTCTTACCTGAAATCGGTGAAATCACTACCAGATCCGCCCAATAGATGGCCAGTATTTGTACTGTACTGTGACTGACCCACAGATACTTGAGATGGCGCAACCTTTTGGCCGATGCATCAATTCACAAAATAGCCAGAACACATAAACAAAGAATACTCACCGTGTGGCCCAGACGAACATCAGCGTGCCCTCACTGGCTACTGCCCTCACACACCTGGCCGCTGCCTGTGGCATGCTCGCGCATACCATTGTCGTGAGCATCAACCATGCGCCCCGCTGCCTTGCGTTGCCGCCTGCCGTGCCCTCTGGTAGGCCCACAGCCTGTTGGCCGCTATCATCGTCGGAGATACGTGTGGAGCACGCGTAGGGAGGAGGACGGGGTTGTGAGAGGACGAGGGAGGCGCCGCCGTTGGAGATAGAGGTTGCTAGGGTTAGCCGCGGGGCCGCACGTGGGGCAGGAACAGCGAGGCGGCCGCATATGTTAGAAAGGGGAGATCTCATCGGAGTCGGTAGCGCCATGGGGGTAGCGGCAGACGCAGCCGGTAGTGGGCAGCGGTGGCAATGACGCGCGCGCGCGCGCGCGCGCGCGCGAGAGAGAGAGAGAGAGAGAGAGAGAGAGATGGGGAATGTGAGAGAGGCCAGCGAACAAGAAACAGATAGGGATGGCGATCTCGGACCTCGGCGGCGGCCATCCTGGACCTCTGCTTCGGTGAAGGGCTCCACGTTGGCGGCGGCGAGGCGTTCCACGATGGCGGCGGTGAAGCGTTCCATGATGGCGGCGGCGGCGAGCTTCACGATCGACCTAGCAAATAGATCGAGGGGAGTTTTCTTTGTGGTGTTTTCCTCCCTGGCGTGGTCAATGGTTTTTTTAGTTGTTTTTTTTGCATGGTTATTTTCCCACCGGTTTTTCAGGGGAGATAAAAAATCGGTGGGGATGGGATCTGGTGTAGGTATCGACGGAGGGGGTGGGGGTGAGCGAACGAACGAAACGACCTATGGAGTCGAGGAAATAAAATTAATTATTTGTTTTCTAATTAATGTGATTGAGCGATTTAAGATAAGTTTAATTAATTTAGATTTGATCTTTAGAGATTGATTGTGATTGATTCTACATTACTAAATAATTTGCGCCAGTATGGAAAGTTCTAATCCGTTCAGATTTCTTTCGTTGTGTGAGAGGGTCACGCGAAAATAAACCTACGAAAAAAACCAGCGAAGGTGGGAGGTGGGACGAAAAAAAACCCGGAACGGAGACTACCAACTGCTCCATTAGGAGTAGAGATAGTGCCAAGTGCCAGTTGCTGTTTTCTGCATGTTTTTTACATCGCAGGAAATCAATATCAGACAGAGTCCAAATGCAACGAAACTTTATGGTGATTTTTTTGGACCAGAAGACACATAATGGGCCCTGGCTGCGCCTAGGGGGTGCTCCGAGCAGAGCACAACCCACCAGGGCGCGCTAGGACCTGGTAGGTTGTGTCCACCTCGGGTGCCCCCGGACCGCCTCTTTGCTCTATAAATACCCCAATATTCCCAAAACCCTAGGGGAGTTGACAAAATATTCATCCAGCCGCCGCAGAGTCCAGATCCAATCCAATCTAGACACCATCTCGGATGGGTTCACCACCTCCATTGGTGCCTTTTCGATGATGCGTGAGTAGTTCTTTGTAGACCTTCTAGTCCGTAGTTAGTACCTAGATGACTTCCTCTCTCTCGCTGAATTCTCAATACAATGGTCTCTTGGAGATCCATATGAACTCTTTTTGCATGTGTTTGTTGGGATCTGATGAACTTTGAGTTTATGATCAGTTATATCTTTTATATCCATGAAAGTTATTTGAGTTCTCTTCGATCTCTTATATGCATGATTGCTTATAGCCTCGTAATCTTCTCCGATATTTGGGTTTTGTTTGGCCAACTTGATCTATTTATCTTGCAATGGGAAGAGGTGCTTTGTAGTGGGTTCGATCTTACGGTGCATGATCCCAGTGACAGAAGGGGAACCGACATGTATGTATCGTTGCTACTAAGGATAAAACGATGGGGTCTATCTCTACATAGGTAGATCTTGTCTACATCATGTCATCGTTCTTATTGCATTACTCCGTTTTTCCATGAACTTAATACACTAGATGCATGCTGGATAGCGGTCGATGTATGGAGTAATAATAGTAGATGCGGGCAGGAGTCGGTCTACAAATCTTGGACGTGATGCCTATATAATGATCATTGTCTGGATATCGTCATGATTATTTGAAGTTCTATCAATTGCCCAACAGTAATTTATTCACCCACCATTTGCTATTTTTCTCGAGAGAAGCCACTAGTGAAATCTACGGCCCCTGGGTCTCTTTCTTATATATTTGCCTTTGCGATCTACTTTTTCTTTGCATTTATTTTTAGATCTATTAAACCAAAAATACAAAAATACTTTGCTGCACTTTATTTTATTTGCGATCTATTTATTCAATCTATTACAACTTTCTCCCGTCCACACGCCGTTTCTGGCGTCGTTACCCGAAAGGGATTGACAACCCCTTTAACACGTCGGGGTTGCGAGGTGTTGTTATTTGTGTGCAGGGGTTGTTTACATTGTGTTGCTTGGTTCTCCTACTAGTTCGATGACCCTGGTTTCATATCTAAGGAAAATACCTACCGCCGCTGTGCTGCATCATCCCTTCCTTTTTGGGGAAATACCGATGTAGCTTCAAGCGACATCAACTCTGTTAGCTGCAGAGGTAACTCCGGCGAATCAAGTACAACACAATGTAGAGGTTGTGAAGCTGTGGGACGAGGGGGCAAAGGCTCGAGAGGATCTTGATGCGGAGAATGTCAGGATGGCCATGGAGCGAGCCGCGTTGGAGGCCGAAACACAGCGGATAAGGGCAGAGGCTATTCGTTTAAATCTGGATCAGAATGCGTCAAATGTTGTTCTTCGAAGGAGGCACCAGAGCCGTCTACCTTCACAGTTTGAGGGGCGGAATCTTTTTAATACGCCCGGAGCAGGAACGAGTAACCCGCCCGATGTGACCCTGGCTGCTGAGGCGCCTGTAACCGGAGTGGCGGCTCAGCCTCATGTGCCAGACCCGCCTCGTATGGATCTGACCCCGCCTCAACGAGTACCAACACCTTCTGGTCATTACACCAACCCGCTGGATAATATGATTGCCGCAGCCTCACGGTTGGCAGCTATTCCAATCGAGGGCAAGTCTCCAACTGCAATAGAGACCCAAAACATAGTGGAGCTTCTCCAGACAGCCATGGCACAGCAGGAAGCTTACTCATACAGCCGTGAGCAGATTCACTCAACACAGTGCCAAAGTCGAAGTTACAGCCGGGGCATTGAGGCGCCGGCGGTTTCCAGCAGCGAGCGGCATCGTAACCCGCCTCGCAATAATGACTCGCCCCGTGGGCATAACCCGCCCGTGATGGTAATACTGCTCAGGCCCTTGTAGATCAGACTCGAGCCCGTCGTGAGGCGGAGCTGGCGGCTCAATTGGGGGCTCATCAGTAGTTTCAGTTAGACCCTTCGGCATCTGTGGAGGCCGGGATGAGTTCTAGGACAGTTGGTGTTCTGCGTCTAGTGTCGGCTCTACGCAATGAGTGTTTGCCTAAGGATTTTAAAGGCCCTCGAAAGATGCCTAATTACACAGCTGATCTTCTGCCTGAGGCTTGGATTGAGAGCTATGAGCTGGCTATGGAGATGTTAGATGTTATTGATGTTGTGTGTGCCAAGTATTTCACCATGATGTTAGATGGACCAGCGTGAACCTGGTTGAAAGGGCTACCTGCCAATCAATTCATGGGCTGAGTTGAAGGCGCGCTTCATTCAGAATTTCAAAGGAACATGTAAGCAGCCTCTGTCGATCATTGATTTGGACAACTGCGTGCATCGAGAGGATGAGTCGGCCCACCATTGGGTTCGCTGAGTCTCAGCTATTATCCACTCATCGAATAGCATCGCGGTCGGCTCTGCTGTTTTGATTTTGGAGAACAATTGTCACTTCATGCCTCTCAAACAGAAGTTGGGGCAGCTTAAGCGTCACTGCAATGACATGGGACAGCTCATGGCGGCTCTCGTCAAGTATGCTGACTCAGACAACACCAAGGACCACGGATCTGATGATGAAAAGTCCAACAAGGGGACGAAGAATGGCAATAGTAAGGGTCAGTAGCAAAACGTGACGGGTCATAACCAGGGTAATGGTGGCAAGCGCAAGCAAACCGACGGCGGGTCATATTTTGTGGCTAACACCAATGCTCAACATAAAAATTAGCGTCGTAAGGGTAAGCCACAGTTTGGAGGACCAAAATTTAACCTGGAGGCCATGCTTAATGACCCTTGCCCAAAGCATAGTTTGCCCGGTCAACCATCGACTCATGCTTGGAAAGATTGTTTCATCATGAATGAGTACAAGAACTCTAGCTTTAATCAGAATCGGGGTGGTAACAATGGCCCACCTGGCGGGTCAGGATCCGGCTCACAGGGGTCCGACTTTGGCGGCGATGGCTCAAATTCTGGATATCAAGGACAAAACAACCAAGGTGGTTATAACCAACAGTCTGGTCAGGGTAACCAGCAACATCAGTGAGGATACCAGAGCAATCCAAAGCAGCTTAACGGTGGCCAGTATCATGTCTTCACTACAAGTCTTTGCAAGCGAGATCAGTGTTGGGAAACGTTGCTTGGAAAACAAAAAAATTCTACGCACACGCAATGATCTATCCATGGAGATGCATAGCAATGAGGGGGATAGTGTGTCTACATATCCTCATAGATCGTAAGCGGAAGCATTTGATAACGTGGTTGATGTAGTCGAACTTCTTCTAGCTCCGACCGATCAAGTACCGAACGCACAACACCTCTGAGTTCTGCACACGTTCAGCTCATTGACATCCCTCGCCTTCTTGATCCAGCAAGACGTTGAGGTAGTAGATGAGTTCCGTCAGCATAACGGCATGGAGACGGTGATGGTGAAGTGATCCTCGCAGGGCTTCGCCTAAGCACCACGAAGATATGACCGAGGGTGTAAACTGTGGAGGGGGCGCCGCCCACGGCTAGGCAATTGTCTGGTGTGTGCTACGGGCGCCCCCCACATATATATACGTGGGAGGGAGAAGGGAGAGGCCAGAAGGTGCCCCAAGTAGGACCGAATCCTACTTGGGTTCCTCCTAGGACGGTGCCCCCTTCCTTATTTACCGGAGGGGAAAGGAAAGAGGAGGGGGAGAAAGGGAAGGGGGAGGCCGAATCCCCCCTTTCCTTTCTCTTTCCCTCTTTCCTTCTCCCCTTGGTTCAACCCATATGGGGGGCGCACCAGCCCCTGGTGGCTGGTGCGTTTCCCCTCTTGGACCATAAGGCCAATATCTTTTGCCGGGGGTGCCCAGAACCCCTCCCGGTGACCCAATATGTACCTTGTACCCTCCGGAACACTTCCGGTGTCCGAATACTATCGTCCTATATATCAATATTTACCTCTCGACCATTTCGAGACTCCTCATCATGTCAGTGATCTCATCTGGGACTCCGAACAACATTCAATCACCAAATCACATAACTCATATACTACAATATCGTCACCGAACGTTAAGCATGCGGACCCTACGGGTTCGAGAACTATGTAGACATGGCCAAGACACCTCTCCTGTCAATAACCAATAGCGGAACCTGGATGCTCATATTGGCTCCTACATATTCTGCGAAGATCTTTATCGGTCGAACCGTTATGACAACATACGTTATTTCCTTTGTCCATCGGTATGTTACTTGCCCGAGATTCGATTGTCGGTATCTTCATACCTAGTTCAATCTCGTTACCAGCAAGTCTCTTTACTCGTTCCGTAATACATCACCTCGTTACCAACTCCTTAGTCTTTTGCTTGCAAGCTTATGATGTGTATTACCGAGAGGGCCCAGAGATGCCTCTCCGATACTCGGAGTGACAAATCCTAATCTCGATCTATGCCAACTCAACAAACACCTTCAGAGATACCTGTAGAGCATCTTTATAATCACCCAGATACGTTGTGACGTTTGATAGCACATAAGGCATTCCTCCGGTATTCGGGAGTTGCATAATCTCACAGTCGAAGGAATATGTATTTGACATGAAGAAAGCAATATCAATAAAACTGAACGATCATAATGCTAAGCTAACTGATGGGTCTTATCCATCCCGTTATCAAATGACAACTCATCTCCATGGTCAGGAAACCTTAACCATCTTTGATCAACGAGCTAGTCAAGTAGAGGCTCACTAGGGACATAGTGTTTGTCTATGTATTCACACATGTATTTAGGTTCCCGATCAATACAATTCTAGCATGAATAATAAACATTTATAATGAATAAGGAAATATAAAATAACAACTTTTGTTGGAAATATGCCCTAGAGGCAATAATAAATGGTTATTATTATATTTCTTTGTTCATGGTAATTGTCTATTGTTCATGCTATAATTGTATTGTCCGGAAATCGTAATACATGTGTGAATACATAGACCACAACGTGTCCCTAGTAAGCCTCTAGTTGACTAGCTCGTTGATCAACAGATAGTCATGGTTTCCTGACTATGGACATTGGATGTCATTGATAACGGGATCACATCATTAGGAGAATGATGTGATGGACAAGACCCAATCCTAAGCATAGCATAAAAGATCGTGTAGTTTCGTTTGCTAGAGCTTTTCCAATGTCAAGTATCTTTTCCTTAGACCATGAGATCGTGCAACTCCCGGATATTGTAGGAGTGCTTTGGGTGTGCCAAACGTCACAACGTAACTGGGTGACTATAAAGGTACACTGCGGGTATCTCCGAAAGTGTCTGTTGGGTTGGCACGGATCAAGACTGGGATTTGTCACTCCGTGTGACGGAGAGGTATCTCTGGGCCCACTCGGTAATGCATCATCATAATGAGCTCAATGTGACTAAGGCGTTAGTCACGGGATCATGCATTGCGGTACGAGTAAAGAGACTTGCCGGTAACGAGATTGAACAAGGTATTGGGATACCGACGATCGAATCTCGGGCAAGTAACACACTGATTGACAAAGGGAATTGCATACGGGATTGATTGAATCCTCGACATCGTGGTTCATCCGATGAGATCATCGTGGAACATGTGGGAGCCAACATGGGTATCCAGATCCCGCTGTTGGTTATTGACCGGAGAGGCGTCTCGGTCATGTCTGCATGTCTCCCGAACCCGTAGGGTCTACACACTTAAGGTTCGGTGACGCTAGGGTTGTAGAGATATGTGTATGCGGAAACCCGAAAGTTGTTCGGAGTCCCGGATGAGATCCCAGACGTCACGAGGAGTTCCGGAATGGTCCGGAGGTGAAGAATTATATATAGGAAGTCAAGTTTCGGCCACCGGGAAAGTTTTGGGGGTTACCGGTATTGTACCGGGACCACCGGAAGGGTCCCGGGGGTCCACCGGGTGGGGCCACCTATCCCGGAGGGCCCCGTGGGCTGAAGTGGGAGGGGAACCAGCCCCTAGTGGGCTGGGCGCCCCCCATGGGCCTCCCCCCTGCGCCTAGGGTTGGAAACCCTAGGGTGGGGGGGCGCCCCACTTGCCTTGGGGGGGCAAGGCACCCCCCTTGCCCCCCCCTCCAGATGGATCTTGGCCGGCGGCCCCCCTCCCAGGGGCCCTATATAAAGGGGGGGAGGGAGGGCAGCAGTACTACAGCCTTGGGCGCCTCCCTCCTCCCCTGCTACACCTCTCTCTCTCGCAGAAGCTCGGCGAAGCCCTGCCGACATCCCGCTACATCCACCACCACGCCGTCGTGCTGCTGGATCTCCATCAACCTCTCCTTCCCCCTTGCTGGATCAAGAAGGAGGAGACGTCGCTGCATCGTACGTGTGTTGAACGCGGAGGTGCCGTCCGTTCGGCACTCGGTCATCGGTGATTTGAATCACGGCGAGTACGACTCCGTCATCCACGTTCATTGGAACGCTTCCGCTCGCGATCTACAAGGGTATGTAGATGCACTCCCTTCCCCTCGTTGCTAGTATACTCCATAGATGCATCTTGGTGAGCGTAGGATTTTTTTTTTAAATTATGCTACGATTCCCAACCGTGGCATCATGAGCCAGGCCTATGCGTAGTTACTATGCACGAGTAGAACACAAAGAAGTTGTGGGCGTTGATGTTGCCAATTCTTCTTGCCGCTACTAGTCGTTTCTTGTTTCGGCGGCATTGTAGGATGAAGCGGCCCGGACCGACCTTACACGTACGCTTACGTGAGACAGGTTCCACCGACTGACATGCACTAGTTGCATAAGGTGGCTAGCGGGTGTCTGTCTCTCCTACTTTAGTTGGAACGGATTCGATGAAAAGGGTCCTTATGAAGGGTAAATAGAAATTGGCAAATCACGTTGTGGTCATACGTAGGTAAGAAACGTTCTTGCTAGAAACCCACAAACCACGTAAAAACTTGCAACAACAATTAGAGGACGTCTAACTTGTTTTTGCAGCATGTGTTATGTGATGTGATATGGCCAGAAGATGTGATGAATGATATATGTGATGTATGAGATTGATCATATTCTTGTAATAGGAATCACGACTTGCATGTCGATGAGTATGACAACCGGCAGGAGCCATAGGAGTTGTCTTTATTATTTTGCATGACTTGCGTGTCATTGAATAACGCCATGTAAATTACTTTACTTTGTTGCTAAACGCGTTAGCCATAGAAGTAGAAGTAATCGTTGGCGTGACGACTTCATGAAGACACAATGATGGAGATCATGGTGTCATGCCGGTGACGAAGATGATCATGGTGCCCCGAAGATGGAGATCAAAGGAGCATAATGATATTGGCCATATCATGTCACTATTTGATTGCATGTGATGTTTATCATGTTTTTGCATCTTATTTGCTTAGAACGACGGTAGTAAGTAAGATGATCCCTTATAATAATTTCAAGAAAGTGTTCACCCTAACTGTGCACCGTTGCGAAGGTTCGTTGTTTCGAAGCACCACGTGATGATCGGGTGTGATAGATTCTAACGTTCGCATACAACGGGTGTTGACGAGCCTAGCATGTACAGACATGGCCTCGGAACACACGCAATACACTTAGGTTGACTTGACGAGCCTAGCATGTACAGACATGGCCTCGGAACACGGAGGACCGAAAGGTCAAGAATGAGTCGTATAGAGGATACGATCAACATGGAGATGTTCACCGATCTTGACTAGTCCGTCTCACGTGATGATCGGACACGGCCTAGTTAACTCGGATCATGTTTCACTTAGATGACTAGAGGGATGTCTATCTGAGTGGGAGTTCATTGAGTAATTTGATTAGATGAACTTAATTATCATGAACTTAGTCTAAAATCTTTACACTATGTCTTGTAGATCAAATGGCCCATGTTGTCCTCAATTTCAACGCGTTCCTAGAGAAAACCAAGCTGAAAGATGATGGCAGCAACTATACGGACTGGGTCCGGAACCTGAGGATCATCCTCATAGCAGCCAAGAAAGATTATGTCTTAGAAGCACCGCTAGGTGAAGCACCAATCCCAGAGAACCAAGACGTTATGAACGCTTGGCAGCAGCGTGCTGATGATTACTCCCTCGTTCAGTGCGGCATGCTTTACAGCTTAGAACCGGGTCTCCAAAAGCGTTTTGAGAAACATGGAGCATATGAGATGTTCGAGGAGCTGAAAATGGTTTTCCAAGCTCATGCCCGGGTCGAGAGATATGAAGTCTCCGACAAGTTCTTCAGCTGTAAAATGGAGGAGAATAGTTCTGTTAGTGAGCACATACTCAGAATGTCTGGGTTACACAACCGCTTATCCCAGCTGGGAGTTAATCTCCCGGATGACGCGGTCATTGACAGAATCCTCCAGTCGCTTCCACCAAGCTACAAGAGCTTTGTGATGAACTTCAATATGCAGGGGATGGAAAAGACCATTCTTGAGGTATATTCAATGCTGAAATCAGCGGAGGTGGAGATCAGAAAAGAACATCAAGTGTTGATGGTGAATAAAACCACTAAGTTCAAGAAGGGCAAGGGTAAGAAGAACTTCAAGAAGGACGGCAAGGGAGTTGCCGCGCCCGGTAAGCCAGTTACTGGGAAGAAGTCAAAGAATGGACCCAAGCCTGAAACTGAGTGCTTTTATTGCAAGGGAAGTGGTCACTGGAAGCGGAACTGCCCCAAATACTTAGCGGACAAGAAGGCCGGCAACACCAAAGGTATATGTGATATACATGTAATTGATGTGTACCTTACCAGTACTCGTAGTAGCTCCTGGGTATTTGATACCGGTGCGGTTGCTCATATTTGTAATTCAAAACAGGAACTGCGGAATAAACGGAGACTGGCAAAGGACGAGGTGACGATGCGCGTCGAGAATGGTTCCAAGGTCGATGTGATCGCCGTCGGCACGCTACCTCTGCATGTCACGACCGGTTTTTCAATAAAATATTTATTGAGAGACCAATCCCTTTTACGGACCAGTAAAGAAGAATTCCTTCTCACCGGTAGACAATATCTTGGTCACAGAAGAAAAAATTACCAGGAGTACTGAATATAATACAAGGTTGAGCGGAGACTGCTCAACAATTTATTACATGAACGTCGATGAAACAAGACGGCGGATAGGGTGGCATAACTACTACTCGAATAACAATGGTGGAAGAAATATCACCGTGAAGTGGGTGATATGACTCCTGACAACTACAGCTCTTCGAGCGTCGGAGTGAGGCTTGAGGGGGCTTATTGCGGGTGGCGGAAGCGAATATAATACAAGTGACCAATATCCGGGATCGCACAGGACTGACTGGGACTCCTCTAGGCGTCGGACGCACTATCAAACTCTTCATCCAAGAGATCGCCTTCGTCAACATCTGGCCACATCAACAAGCCAGGTGAGTACTATGAAAGTACTCGCAAGACAGTTCGGACATAAGATATAACAAATGTAAACATGAAGCATATGAACAGATTAACAAGTGCGTTCGGACATAGAGAAATAATGCATGGGAAAAATAACAGAGAAGTCGGGCGGTAGTCCTCCCGAAATCCCAAAATAAATACTGGGTGCCAAACGAGGGTCTGAATGACTCCTCGAGAGGAAACTGCAAGAATAATAATGCCGCAAAATAAAATACTGGGTGCCAAACGAGGGTCTGAATGACTCCTCGAGAGGAAACTGCAAGAATAATAATGCCGCAAAATAAAATACTGGGTGCCAAACGAGGGTCTGAATGACTTCTCGAGAGGAAACTGCAAGAATAATAATGCCGCAGTCGGGCGTCAGGGCGACACCACGTAAAGGGCTTATAACAGGAATGAAAGACAGTGCGTGCCACAGTCGGACGTCTGAGCGACATCGCATAAAGGGCTTATATTGAAAATAAGAGACCAACATGCCACAGTCGGACGTCTAAGCGACATCACATAAAGGGCTTATATACATAACTTAGTAGCTTATGAATTTAAATCATGTCAAGAGAATAATCCGTCATGAGATAAATAACAGGGTTAGTCCATCCACAAGAATAACAATTAAACTGGGTTTACCACTTGAGCTTGTTCACCGGGGATAAATTTCCACGAGGATAGATATGGATATACTGATCACTCTACTTGATCATGGATACGATGACTTGGAAGGATTTGACTCTGCAGAGTTTGTACTTTAACCACAGCCAACGGATTTCAGTAGTCACGGGGACTAGTTCCGTTTACGGTGTTTTGGAAGAAACACATCTAACCAGTACACACCCATTCAACATTTCCGAAGCCAGGAATCACCCTCGGCAACGTTCAAGAAAAACCTTGAGACGGGGAGGCTACAACCTCGCGTAGCATGGGATCAAATTTCTATACGCGCGCTCTAAGGGGTGCCCCCCTCTCGGTCCCAACCGGAAACACCCATGCCCCCTGACCGGATGACTGGCTTTAATCCAGGGCCATGGAACCATCATCCCGGCCCCTCTGTTTGGTGTGTACACGGAAAGAGGTTACCAACTTACTAAACCGCATTCTGGCAGAAAACCAGTGGTAGCACGGAAGGGGGAAGGACGATAACGTGACTCTGTCCACGTTAACGTCGGAATTTGTCGGATGACGCAAGGCTGGTATGCTACAACAGTACCACCTTGCTGCCCTTCATGTCACCATATGATTAGGCCATCTCTCACCAGAGATCATCGCAACTATGGAACATGCGGGTAGTTGCCTCACAAGCAACGAGGTACTCACTGATACTCAAATGCCACGCACAAACTCTCACGCAAACATGCAAAACACCTCTCATATCAAAGGTTCAAACATGCTTGCCTGGTTCGGAGAAGTCGGAGTCTAGCTCGGCGAAGTTCGCGGCTCCGTCACCTCTTCTGGAACCTACGGCATAACGAAAACGGGCGCTAACGTGAAAACCAACGCGTGCATAAAAGTTGTTCCAAAATTTTTCCAAATAAATACTATAAAAAACTAGACAAAAATACAAGACTGACAAAAAAGAATCACTCAAAAATCATCTTTTAATAAAAAGTTATAAGAGTTTCTGTCCAGGGACTCATCTGTAATGAAACAGAAAAGTTCCAGGGGTTTAACTGAGAAAACAAAAAACGCTTTGGAAAGAAACACGCCAGCTCAAAGGGAAAACGTATTTGCCCGAAGGCGCCAACAGAAAACGTTTCGAGGGAGAAGAGAATAGAGGCTGACAGGGGGGTCCCACATGTCAGGTTTGAAAAGTTCGCCGGCGCCCGAAGACTGCGGTGGTCGCCGGCGTCGAACCACGGCGAGACAGAGAGATCGGAGTGTACCAAGAGCTTCAGCGTGTCCTTCCGCGTCGGTGGGTGGTGGACTTGGGCGTCGGGGAGCACCACGTCGACGGCGACACTATCTCCGGCGGACGGTGGCTCGGGCGATGGTGGGGAACTCCGGTGGTGTGCTGCAAACTTCGAATTGAAGCGCGGGTCAGAAGGGGGGATGCACTAGAGAGCTACTAGCAAGAGATGGGAGGCAGAGGAGCACGCACGGGAGCGAATCGAGCTGGATCCCGTGGCGGGTCGCGGCGGCCGGAGTTGAGGAAGGAGACTTCCTCGGGGCTCTTCCAGTGGCTAGGCAGGGTCTCGGTGGAGTGTAGAGGTGGTGTGGGTACTAGCTGGAGCTCGGGGCCTCTATTTATAGGCGGCTCGAGGGGGTGGCCGTGAACGGGGTTGCTCCAGCGAGAAATTACGGCGAGGCAGTGGCTTGGCGAGGGGTTTAGGTGGCCAGGTAGCATCAGTGAGGTGTACTGGTGCTGTTCCCCTGCTAATCTTGGTTGGTCTTGGCGTAATGGCGCCGGTCCACGGTGGGGTGGCCGCACGGGCACGACGGCGGCAGAGAGCGCGCTCCGCGCCCAGCGGTTCACGACGAAGGTGGCAGCGCGCACTGGGGAGTGGGTGGCCACGCGGCGGCCTCCGGTGGTTTGGGCGGCGCTGGGTGGCGCCGTCTACGCTGCGCCCCTCTCTGGCGGCCGCAAAGACGCCGCTGCCGTCGGTCACGGGGCGGCGCACCTCCTTCTGCTTGTCGCCGATGTCCGCAAGTTTCTAGGGGATCGTGCGGCGCAGGAACAAGGGGGAGGGGACGGGGAGCAAGGCGCCAACGCGGCACTGTCGAGATCGACAACAGGTTCTGAAGAAAACGACAGCAACACTGAACTGTTCTCTGAATTTGACTGAACCTGATTTTGACAATGCTCTGCAGGTGTTCGACAGAATGATTTGGCATGAAGAAAATTTTTCCTGGGGCTGGGACTTGGTGAGGTGACCACTCAATGTACCCAGAGGCTGCCTGATTTTACTTAGAATTTTTGGAGAAGGATTTGAATGAATTTCATCAAATTTGGCAAATCTGGCCCAAACTTGCAGCAAGTATAGTTTGAAAAATTTGAACTGGAGACCAGTGGATCTTCATGGATCTTGGTTGAGGTTTCAAAGGACTAGGAAGGGAAAAAGGTTTGGGGGCAAAAGTCAAAACAGAAAGGGTAGTTCCTTTGCAAATCTCCAAGGGCTAGAATAGAAGACAGAAATTGTTTTGATAAGATTTAAATGGAAAATAATCATATGGAGAGGTTCAACTTGCTGGGTTTGATACAAATCATGATCCAAAGATGAGGGAAGGTTTAGGAGAGTGGATTTACACTAAGGCCATGGTAAGAGAGAATGTTGAAAGGGGCAAGGAATCATTTCAAAAGCCATAGGGCATTTTCAAAGGAATTTCCAAAAGGCATTTTTCCCAAGTGAAAAGTATTTTGGCTTGAGTCCAAAATAAAAAGCAAGAACCTCCAAGACCAAAAACAAGTCTTGGGTGAATCCAAATAAAACTCTTGCCAAAAATATTTTGAAAGGGAGGGTTCTTTTGAAGAAAAAATTTAAATCACCTCCCTCAAGTCAAGTAATTTTTTTGAAAAATCCAAATGAAATTTTGGGTGTCACACTGCATCTACCTACGGGATTAGTTTTAAACCTCAATAATTGTTATTTAGTGCCAGCTTTGAGCATGAACATTGTATCTGGATCTCGTTTAATTCGAGATGGCTACTCATTTAAATCCGAGAATAATGGTTGTTCTATTTATTTGAGAGATATGTTTTATGGTCATGCCCCGCTGGTCAATGGTTATTCTTGATGAATCTCGAACGTGATGTTACACATATTCATAGTGTGAATACCAAAAGATGTAAAGTTGATAATGATAGTCCCACATACTTGTGGCACTGCCGCCTTGGTCACATTGGTGTCAAGCGCATGAAGAAGCTCCATGCAGATGGACTTTTGGAGTCTCTTGATTACGAATCATTTGACACGTGCGAACCATGCCTCATGGGTAAGATGACCAAGACTCCGTTCTCCGGAACAATGGAGCGAGCAACCAACTTATTGGAAATCATACATACCGATGTGTGCGGTCCAATGAGTGTTGAGGCTCGCGGAGGATATCGTTATGTTCTCACTCTCATTAATGACTTAAGTAGATATGGGTATGTCTACCTAATGAAACACAAGTCTGAAACCTTTGAAAAGTTCAAGGAATTTCAGAGTGAAGTTGAGAATCAACGTGACAGAAAAATAAAATTCTTACGATCAGATCGTGGTGGAGAATATTTAAGTCACGAATTTGGTACACACTTAAGGAAATGTGGAATAGTTTCACAACTCACGCCGCCTGGAACACCTCAGAGAAACGGTGTGTCCGAACGTCGTAATCGCACTCTATTGGATATGGTGCGATCTATGATGTCTCTTACTGATTTACCGCTCTCATTTTGGGGCTATGCTTTAGAGACTGCCGCATTCACTTTAAATAGGGCTCCGTCGAAATCCGTTGAGATGACACCGTATGAATTATGGTTTGGGAAGAAACCTAAGCTGTCGTTTCTAAAAGTTTGGGGATGCGATGCTTATGTCAAGAAACTTCAACCTGAAATGCTCGAACCCAAGTCGGAAAAATGCGTCTTCATAGGATACCCTAAGGAAACTATTGGGTATACCTTCTACCTCAGATCCGAAGGCAAGATCTTCGTTGCCAAGAACGGGTCCTTTCTAGAGAAGGAGTTTCTCTCGAAAGAATTGAGTGGGAGGAAAGTGGAACTTGATGAAGTGATAGTCACCCCTTCCGAACCGGAAAGTAGCACAGCGCGGGAAGATGTTCCTGTGGTGCCTACACCGACTGGGGAGGAAGTTAATGATGATGATCATGAAGCTTCGGATCAAGTTACTACTGAACTTCGTAGGTCCACAAGGACACGTTCCGCACCAAAGTGGTACGGCAACCCTGTCCTGGAAATCATGTTGTTAGACAACGGTGAACCTTCGAACTATGAAGAAGCGATGGCGGGCCCGGATTCTGACAAATGGCTAGAAGCCATGAAATCCGAGATAGGATCCATGTATGAAAACGAAGTATGGACTTTGACTGACTTGCCCGATGATCGGCGAGCCATAGAAAACAAATGGATCTTTAAGAAGAAGACGGACGCAGATGGTAATGTGACCATCTATAAGGCTCGACTTGTCGCTAAGGGTTATCGACAAGTTCAAGGGGTAGACTACGATGAGACCTTCTCACCCGTAGCGAAGCTGAAGTCCGTCCGAATCATGTTAGCAATTTCCGCATACTATGATTATGAGATATGGCAGATGGACGTCAAAACGGCATTCCTTAACGGCTTCCTTAAGGAAGAGTTGTATATGATGCAGCCGGAAGGTTTTGTCGATCCTAAGAATGCTAACAAAGTATGCAAGCTCCAGCGCTCAATCTATGGGCTGGTGCAAGCATCTCGGAGTTGGAACATTCGCTTTGATGAGATGATCAAAGCGTTTGGGTTTACACAGACTTATGGAGAAGCCCGTGTTTACAAGAAAGTGAGTGGGAGCTCTGTAGCATTTCTCATATTATATGTGGATGACATACTATTGATGGGAAATGATATAGAATTCTTGGAAAGTATAAATGCCTATTTGAATAAGTGTTTTTCAATAAAGGACCTTGGAGAAGCTGCTTATATATTAGGCATCAAGATCTATAGAGATAGATCAAGACGCCTCATTGGTCTTTCACAGAGTACATACCTTGACAAGATATTGAAGAAGTTCAATATGGATCAGTCCAAGAAGGGGTTCTTGCCTGTATTGCAAGGTGTGCAATTGAGCACGGCTCAATGCCCGACAACGACAGAAGATATAGAAAAGATGAGTGTCATCCCCTATGCCTCGGCCATAGGGTCTATTATGTATGGCATGTTGTGTACCAGACCTGATGTAAACCTTGCCGTAAGTTTGGTAGGAAGGTACCAAAGTAATCCCGGCATGGAACACTGGACAGCGGTCAAGAATATCCTGAAGTACCTGAAGAGGACTAAGGATATGTTTCTCGTTTATGGAGGTGACGAAGAGCTCGTCGTAAAGGGTTACGTTGACGCTAGCTTCGACACAGATCTGGATGACTCGAAGTCACAAACCGGATACGTGTACATTTTGAATGGAGGAGCAGTAAGCTGGTGCAGTTGCAAGCAAAGCGTCGTGGCGGGATCTACTTGTAAAGCGGAGTACATGGCGGCCTCAGAGGCAGCGCAAGAAGCAATCTGGATGAAGGAGTTCATTACTGACCTAGGGGTGATTCCCAATGCGTCGGGCCCGATGACTCTCTTCTGTGACAACACTGGAGCTATTGCCCTTGCCAAGGAGCCCAGGTTTCACAAGAAGACCGGGCATATCAAGCGTCGCTTCAACTCCATTCGTGAAAGTGTTCAAAATGGAGACATAGATATTTGTAAAGTACATACGGACCTGAATGTAGCAGATCCGTTGACTAAACCTCTCCCTAGAGCAAACCATGATCAACACCAGAACTCTATGGGTGTTCGATTCATCACAATGTAACTAGATTATTGACTCTAGTGCAAGTGGGAGACTGTTGGAAATATGCCCTAGAGGCAATAATAAAATGGTTATTATTATATTTCCTTGTTCATGACAATTGTCTATTGTTCATGCTATAATTGTGTTATCCGGAAATCGTAATACATGTGTGAATACATAGACCACAACATGTCCCTAGTGAGCCTCTAGTTGACTAGCTCGTTGATCAACAGATAGTCATGGTTTCCTGACTATGGACATTGGATGTCATTGATAATGGGATCACATCATTAGGAGAATGATGTGATGGACAAGACCCAATCCTAAGCATAGCACAAAGATCATGTAGTTCGTTTGCTAGAGCTTTTCCAATGTCAAGTATCATTTCCTTAGACCATGAGATCATGTAACTCCCGGATGCCGTAGGAGTGCTTTGGTTATACCAAACGTCACAACGTAACTGGGTGACTATAAAGGTACACTACAGGTATCTCTGAAAGTGTCTGTTGGGTTGACACGGATTGAGACTGGGATTTGTCACTCCGTATGACGGAGAGGTATCTCTGGGCCCACTCGGTAATGCATCATCATAATGAGCTCAAAGTGACCAAGTGGTTGGTCACGGGATCATGCATTACGGTACGAGTAAAGTGACTTGCCGATAACGAGATTGAACAAGGTATTGGGATACCGACGATCGAATCTCGGGCAAGTAACGTACCGATTGACAAAGGGAATTGTATACGGGATTGATTGAATCCTCGACATCGTGGTTCATCCGATGAGATCATCGTGGAACATGTGGGAGCCAACATGGGTATCCAGATCCCGCTGTCGGTTATTGACCCTCGGTCATGTCTGCATGTCTCCCGAACCCGTAGGGTCTACATACTTAAGGTTCGGTGACGCTAGGGTTGTAGAGATATTAGTATGCGGTAACCCGAAAGTTGTTCGGAGTCCCGGATGAGTTCCCGGACGTCACGAGGAGTTCCGGAATGGTCCGGAGGTGAAGAATTATATATAGGAAGTCCAGTTTCGGCCACCGGGAAAGTTTCGGGGGTTACCGGTATTGTACCGGGACCACCGGAAGGGTCCCGAGGTCCAGCGGGTGGGGCCACCTATCCCGGAGGGCCGCATGGGCTGAAGTGGGAGGGGAACCAGCCCCTGGTGGGCTGGTGCGCCCCCCCTGCGCCTAGGGTTGGAAACCCTAGGGGTGGGGGGCGCCCCACTTGGCTTGGGGGGAAGCCACCCCCCTTGGCCGCCGCCCCCCTTGGAGATTGCATCTCCCAGGGCCAGCACCCCCCCAGGGGCCCTATATATAGTGGGGGGAGGGAGGGCAGCCGCACCACAGCCCCTGGCGCCTCCCTCTCCCTCCCGTAACACCTCTCCCTCTCGCTGAGCTTGGCGAAGCCCTGCCGAGATCCCCGCTACTTCCACCACCACGCCGTCGTGCTGCTGGATCTCCATCAACCTCTCCTTCCCCCTTGCTGGATCAAGAAGGAGGAGACGTCGCTGCTCCGTACGTGTGTTGAACGCGGAGGTGCCGTCCGTTCGGCGCTCGGTCGTCGGTGATTTGGATCACGACGAGTACGACTCCATCAACCCCGTTCACTTGAACGCTTCTGCTCGCGATCTATAAGGGTATGTATATGCACTCCTCTCTCTCGTTGCTAGATGACTCCATAGATTGATCTTGGTGATGCGTAGAAAATTTTAAATTTCTGCTACGATCCCCAACACAGGGGCTGTTTATGTTTTGTTGCTTGGTTGTCCTACTGGTTCGATACCTTGGTTTCGTAACTGAGGGAAATACCTACCATTGCTGTGCTACATCATCCTCTCCTCTTGGGGGAAATACCGACGTAGTCCTAGCAAACATCATCAGGGGAATTTCTGGCGCCGTTGCCAGGGAGGATCTTCAACATAACCAGGTTCCTAATCACAAATCTCATCTCCTCGCAATTTACATTATTTTCCATTTGCCTCTCGTTTTCCTCTCCCCCACTTCACAAAAATTCGACGTTTTATTCGCCTCTCTTCGCTTGTCATTTTTCCGTTGCCATGGCCAATTCTGAAAAGGCTGGGGGTTTACTCCCGAGTTTTAATGCTTTCGATAGCCCCTCCGTCCTCTCCAAGCTCATAAACTATGATGCTGTGGAAGGACTTACCGGGGTTGTTAAGGAAAATATTGACAATTTTGATGAAGACGATCCCGGATTTTTTTGTTACTTACTTGATGAATCTTCGAAATATGCTTGGGATAGGCTGTTAAGAATTCGAGCTAGCTATGTGCCCCAATATCATATCGAGATATACTTGAAAAGTTTTTATGCTGGTTTGCCTTCTTCCTTTAAGTTAGTTTTGGATTCTATATTTGAAAATGGTTTCCTTGAAGGGGATGCCGTTGATACTTATGAAAAGATGAAAACCATATTTGGGCATCCCAAGGGAGATCATGTTGAGCCAACTACCCGTCTATGCTTTTATCAAAATGAAACAATCAAAGAGATGAAGGCTAGTTTGGATACGAATTTTCGCAACATGCTTAATCTTTCTTCTGCTATCAATGGTCATGTGCTTTCACAAAATAAAAGATTAAATACCATTGATAGAAAATTAGCTATTTCCTTCAAAAGGACAAAGAAGACAAAACTTAGATCCTTGCCTTACGCCTAGCTAAGGGCATAAAACTATAGCGCTTGTTGGGAGGCAACCCAATGAATAAAATTTATTTTTGCTTTTTGCTTTCTGTTCTTATGTGTTTACACTATTATGCTACTGGTATAATTGTGCTTTTTATGTTTTAATTAGTGTTTGTGCCAAGTAAAGCCTATAGGATCTTCTTGGTTGATAGTTGTTTGATCTTGCTGAAAAAGACAGAAACTTTGTGCTCACGAAAACAATTGTTAAAAATCACCAGAACGTGATAAAATGTCAATTATTTTTGCAGAAGATTAATATACAAATTACCCAGCTCGTCCTATTTTGGTAGAATTTTTGAAGTTACATAAGTATTCGCCAAAGTCAGATTACTACTGACTGTTCTGTTTTGACAGATTCTGTTTTCTTTGTGTTGTGTGCTTATTTTGATGGCTCTATGGTTTTCTTTGATGAGTTTCTGCCATAGAAAAGTTGGAATACAGTAGATATAATACAAAAACAAAATATGAATTGGTTTGATACAACACTTATCGTAGTGGTTTGCTTTCTTATACTAACGGGACTCACGAAGGTTTTGCTGAGTTTTGTGTGATTGAAGTTTTCAAGTTTTGGGTTATCTTACAACTGATGAAGGAAGGATGTAAGAGCCTAAGCTTGGGGATGCCCCGGCATCCCAAGCTATTATCCAAGAATGAGAAACCAACTAAGCTTGGGGATGGCCCCGAGTGGCATCCCCACTTTCTTCCAACAACCATCGGTATTTTACTCGATGCTATATTTTTATTCGTCACATGATATGTGTTTTGCTTGGAGCGTCTTGTATGATATGTGTCTTTGCTTGCTTTATTTTGTGTTTTAAGTCATCAATCCTTGCTGGACACACCTATTTGATAGAGCCAAAATTATATCATGACTTGTTAGAATTGCTCATTGTGCTTCACTTAAATCTTTTATGAGCTAGGACTTGCTCTAGTGCTTCACTTATATCTTTTTGAGCACAGTGTGCTTAGTATTTTTTTTGAAGAAATGCTCTATTGCTTCACTTAGGTTTATTTGAGAGTTAGTAAAATTTTGAAGAAATTCTCTCTTGCTTCACTTAAATTATTTTGAGAGAAAGAAAATTTGTTATGCTCATGATCTTCACTTATATTTGTTTGAGCTTATGAAAAGCAACACATGAAAATTAGTCCCAAAGTGATAGATATCCAAGAAGGCTAAAGTAAAAAATGTCATGAAGATCATTGGAAAAAATAAACTTGATTCTTAGTAATAGTTTTGAGATATGATGATGTGATATGTGAGTTATGTTGATGAGTGATTGTGCTTTAGTAAGAATATTGGTGTTAAGATTTGTGATTCCCTATGCATGCACGAAAGTCAATAATCATGCAATGAAAATTATATCCTACTTGTGGTGCATTATTCGGTGTTACTTATGCTTAATGCTTGCTTCACGAAATTATTCGTTTCTTGGTTGGTCGCTTCCCAATCTTTTTGCTAGCCTTCATTTTGCACCAAGTATGACTTGTACTTGTGCATCCAAAATCCTTTAAACCAGTTTTGCCACATGAGTCCACTATATCTACCTATATGCGGTATTCTTTTGCCGTTCTAAGAAAATTTGTATGTGCCATCTCTAATTTTCAAAATAAACTTCTCTTTTGTGTATTTGTTTCGCTCGCGGAATGGTAACGGGTGGCTAATATTTTCCATGCAGGATGTGTTATTCTCACGATGAGTGTTTATTCACTCGTCATTGCACGAGAGTAAGGCAAAGGTTTTAGGGATTCCCAATCCCGAAATGCAAAAATGAATTTACTTTATGTTGTCAATAATAAATTCCTTGGAAAGTGTTGGTATGGAGGGCACCCGTGGATACGGCTAGCCATGGAAAGTGAAAGAATGGTGGAAAAAGGAATAAACTTTATTTTCTATTTGGGAACCGCCTATGGCATATCTAGCATGGAAAGTGTTCGTAGCTCTACGTCGTTTTCGTTGGTGGGATGGATACACCTCCCAGAATGTTTTTATATCAAATTTTTCACTTTGAGCTCTGGCACCTCTACAAATCCCTACTTCCCTCTACGAAGGGCCTTTCTTTACTTTATGCAATTTTTATTTTTGAATTTGAGTCTCCATCTTCTCTTACAAAAGCACCAACTAAGAGGCAATATGATTGTACTTAAGTATTGGGTGTAGCTAATATTCGAGTGTGTTTTATGAATGGATCAATGTTTGAGCATGATGGGCTAGGGATAACTTGTTTTATCATTGATATTTTGAAAGACATGGTTGCTTGTTGATATGCTTGAGTATCTAAATTATTATGTCAAAACTAGACTATTGCTTTGAATCGCATAAAAGTCCAAATGTCCATGCTATAAAGAAAAGAATATGATTTGAATTGATGATTGATGAACAACACTCCACATCAAAAACTCTGTTTTTATCACTTACCTACTCGTGGACGAGCAGGAGTTAAGCTTGGGGATGCTGATACGTCTCCAACGTATCTATAATTTTTGATTGTTCCATGATGTTTTATTATCAATCTTGGATGTTTTATAATCATTTTATAGTCATTTTATATCATTTTTTGGTACTAACCTATTGACATAGTGCCAAGTGCCAGTTGCTGTTTTTTCCATGTTTTTTACATTGCAGGAAATCAATATCAAATGGAGTCCAAATGCCACAAAACTCCACGATGATTTTTTATGGGCCAGAAGGAAGGCAATGGGCCCTGGTTGCACCTGGGGGGTGCCCCGAGGGGGGAACAACCCACCAGGGCGTGGCAGGAGGCCCAAGCGCGCCCTGGTGGGTTGTGCCCACCTCGGGTGCCCCCCGGACTGCCTCTTTGCTCTATAAATACCCCCAAAAATACCAGAACCCTAGAAACGATGACGAAATATTCATCCAGCCGCCGCAGAGTCCAAAACCACCAGATCCAATCTAGACTCCATCACGGAGGGGTTCACCACTTCCATTGGTGCCTCTCCGATGATGCGTGAGTAGTTCTTTGTAGACCTTCGGGTCCGTAGTTAGTAGCTAGATGGCTTTCTCTCTCTCGCTGAATTCTCAATACAATGGTTTCTTGGAGATCCATATGATGTAGCTCTTTTTGCGTTGTGTTTGTTGGGATCTGATGAACTTTGAGTTTATGACCAGTTATCTCTTTTTATATCCATTAAAGTTATTTGAGTTTCTTTGATCTCTTATATGCATGATCTCTTATAGCCTTGTATTTCTTCTCCGATATTTTGGTTTTGTTTGGCCAACTTGATCTATTTATCTTGCAATGGGAAGAGGTGCCCGGTAGTGGGTTCGATCTTATGGTGCTTAATCCTAGTGACAGAAGGGGAACCGACACGTATGTATCGTTGCTACTAAGGATAAAAAGACGAGATATAATATCTGCCGCAATAGATAGATGGATCTCGTCTACATCATGTCGTCGTTCCTATTGCATTACTCCGTTTTTCCATGAACTTAATACACTAGATGCATGCTGGATAGCGGTCGATGTGTGGAGTAATAGTAGTAGATGCAGGCAGGAGTCGGTCTACTAATCTTGGACGTGATGCCTATGTAATGATCATTGCCTGGATATCGTCATGATTATTTGAAGTTCTATCAATTGCCCAACAGTAATTTGTTTACCCACCGTTTGCTATCTTTCTCGAGAGAAGCCACTAGTGAAACCTACGGCCCCCGGGTCTTCTTCCTCATATATTTGCCTTGCGATCTACTTTTCCTTTCCGTTTTTATTCAGATCTATTAAACCAAAAATACAAAAATATCTTGATGCACTTTATTTTATTTGCGATCTATTATTTCAATCTATTACAATTTTCTCCCGTCAACTAGCTATTTCTGGCACCGTTACCCGAAAGGGATTGACAACCCCTTTAACATGTCGGGTTGCGAGTGGCTGTTATTTGTGTGCAGGGGATGTTTACGTTTTGTTGCTTGGTTCTCCTACTGGTTCGATACCTTGGTTTCGTAACTGAGGGAAATACCTACCGTTGCTATGCTACATCATCCTCTCCTCTTGGGGGAAATACCGACGTAGTCCTAGCAAACATCATCAGTGGCCCAGCTCTTGGCGGCTGGGTTCATCATTGAAGTTTTTCACCCTGAGTGGTTGGCTAACCCGGTGCTGGTACTTCAGAAAAATGGCACTTGGAGTATGTGTGTGGATTATACTGACCTCAACAAGGCTTGTCCAGCTGATCCTTTTGCTCTTCCCTGTATTGATCAGATCATCAATGCCACGACGGGTTGTGAGTGTTTGTGCTTCTTGGATTCTTATTCTGGTTATCATCAGATTAAGATGGCAGTTAAATACCAAGAGAAGACGGCTTTTATCACACCTTTTGGAGGTTTCTGCTATATGTCTATGCCTTTTGGGCTCAAGAGTGCGCAGGTGACTTATCAACATTGTGACCAGAACTGTTTTCATAACCAGATTGGACGTAATGTT
Organism: Triticum aestivum; assembly: GCF_018294505.1. Lineage (NCBI taxonomy): Eukaryota > Viridiplantae > Streptophyta > Magnoliopsida > Poales > Poaceae > Triticum > Triticum aestivum. The sequence goes on along the minus strand of NC_057808.1, from coordinate 333,047,509 downwards.
CATGCTTATGTGGATGATATCGTTGTCAAGTCCAGGAAGAAAGAGACTCTGTTGGATGATTTGAAAGAGACATTTGATAATCTCTGGGATGATGCTTAACCCGGCCAAGTGTGTTTTTGGTGTTCCCGTAGGCAAGCTCTTGGGTTTTCTGATCTCAGAGAGAGGTATCGAAGCTAACCCGGAGAAGATTAAGGCTATCACTTCATTGGCTAAGCCGGCGTGTATCAATGACGTCCAGCGCCTGGCGGGTCGCATCACAGCTTTAAGCCGGTTCATAAGCCGCCTGGGAGAAAAGGCGACCCCTTTATACCAGATGATGAAGAAAATAGACCATTTTGTCTAGAGTGATGCTGCTAATGAGGCATTTGAGGCACTCAAAAAGCAGCTAGCTGAGCCGCCTGTCCTAGCGGCTCCCGTTGAGAAAGAACCTTTGCTCCTATATGTGGCGGCTAATAGTAGAGCTGTTAGTGTGGCAATCATGGTGGAGCGAAAGGAGGCAGGAAAAGAGTACCCACTCTAGAGGCCGGCTTATTATGTCAGTGAGGTGTTAATTGAGTCTAAACAGCGATACCCACATTGGCAGAAACTGGTATATGGGGTGTTCATGGCCAGTCGTAAGCTGAAGCACTATTTTCTTGGCCATCCTATTACAGTGGTCAGTTCTGCCCCCTTGGGCGATATCATTCAGAACAGGGAGGCTACATGCCGAGTGGCTAAGTGGGCCATTGAGCTTGGTCCCCATGGTTTGAAGTATGTGCCAAGGACAACTATCAAATCTCAGGCTCTTGTGAATTTTATCAATGACTGGATGGAGTTGCAGACGCCTAAGGAGAAGCCCGATAACACATATTGGACTATTCACTTTGATGGGTCCAGGCACTTAGAAGGCTCGGGGGCTGGAGTTATTTTGACTTCCCCAATATTTTGCTATGTTTTAAGGTTGATGTTTCCATGTACTAACAATGTAGCTGAATATGAGGCTTTGCTTCATGGCCTTCGGATGGCCAAAGAGATGAATTTAAGCCGGGTCAGATGCTTTGGCGACTCAGATCTGGTGGCTCAGCAAGTTTCAGGTACTTGGGATTCTAAGGATCCGCTCATGGCGGCTTATCACCGGGCGGTTGATAATATTGTGGGTCACTTCAAGGGTTATCAGGTGGAGCATCTTGACCGAAGGAAGAATGAGGCAGCTGACGTTTTGGGCCGGCTTGGATCTCAACGTAAGCCGGTGCCCCCTAATGTGTTTCTTGATGTATTGCATAATCCTTCAGTCAAGTTACCATCCGAAGAGGATCTCGCTATTCCTGACCCGGAGGCACAGTTGGTGGCGGCTCTCCACACTATTCCTGATTGGACAGTTCCCTATTTGGCTTATATGACCCGGGCCGAGTTACCTAAGGATGAAACTTTGGCCAGGCAGATAACCCGGTGGTCTAAGTGTATGACTATTGTCAATGGCGAGTTACACCGATGTAGTGTCACAAGTGTGTTTCAACGTTGTGTTTCTCCTCAAGAGGGCCGTGAGATTTTAAGAGAAATCCATGAAGGTGATTGTGGTCATCATGCCGGCGTGGATAAAGCCTTTCGTCATGGGTTTTATTAGTTGACGGCTCATGCTGATGTAGAGGATATTGTCAGTAAGTGCGATGGGTGTCAAAAAATTTCTCGACGGGCTCATGTGCCGGCTCAAGAGTTGAGGATGATTCCCATTAATTGGTCATTCGCAGTCTGGGGGCTTGATATGGTTGGACCTTTCAAAATGTCTAAGGATAAGAAAACCCACCTCTTGGTGGCGGTGAACAAATTTACCAAGTGGGTTGAAGCAGAGCCTGTGAGCAAGTGTGATGCGGCAACAGCAGTTCAGTTTGTTAAAAAATTGATCTTCCGTTTTGGTTACCCTCATAGTATCATAACTGATAATGGCACTAATCTATCTAAGGGTGCTATGAGAAAATTCTGTCAACAAGAGCATATCCGTCTTGATGTTTCTTCTATGGCTCATCCTCAATCTAATGGTCAAGCTGAGAGGGCAAATCAAGAAATCTTGAGAGCTATCAAGCCCTGGCTTATGGTCCCGTTGCAGCGAGCGCCGGGTTGTTGGGTTGAGGAGTTACCTTCAGTACTTTGGAGTATCAACACCACTCCCAACAGATAATCAAGCTATATGCCTTTCTTCATGGTCTATGGGGCTGAGGCGATTCTTCCAAGCGATATCCGTCATGACTCGCCTCGTGTGGCGGCTTATGTTGAAGCTGATAATGAAATAACACGTCAAAACGCACTTGATGCTTTGGATGAGGAGCGAGATCTGGCGGTGGCTCGTTCGGCGATATATCAACAAGATCTGCGTCGCTATCATAGCCGCAGAGTTAAGACCCGGACATTTCAAGAAGGCGACTTGGTGCTCTGGCTCATTCAAGATCAGACAGATATGCACAAGTTATCCCCACCTTGGGAAGGACCCTTTGTGGTCAGCAAAAATCTGAACAACAGGTCGTATTACCTCATTGACGTATGTGAGCATAAGGATTCTCGCAAGTCGGAGGAGGAGACCCGCCGTCCGTGGAATATTGCACATATTCGTCCGTACTATACTTGAGCCGCCAGCTCTTGCCTTTGTAGATATCTTTGTCAATGTATATACTTTTTATGACCAATATAATAAAGCTGGCATCCCCGAACTACGGGGCCTCTGCCATTTCATTTCTGAGTATTGAGCTTTTATTGATTGATCATAGAGTCACTTGCGGGCTTCCAACCATTTGGTTAAGCTTTTACACCCTCTTGGCCGGCTTGAATGCCACTTCTTATAGGTTTATTCATGCCTGTTTGCAACTGGCTACTCCACCGACACCCGTCAAACTCTTAACAGTCAATCTTTTTAAAGACCCTGCACTTATTAAGGTTCAAACGACGACTTATGTCATGGAAGAGCCGGCTTACAGTGAGCTAGGTAAAACCAAGGTTGTTGCTGCCTTTAAAGCAATTAGGTGGTCTAAGTACCAATTGGCTGTTGCTGCCTTTGAAAGCAATCATGTGGTCTAAGTACCAATTGGCTGTTGGGGCCTTGAAAGCAGTCATGTGGCCTGAGTGTCAAACCACTATTGCTGCCTTTAAAAGCAATCATGTGGTCTAAGTACCAATTGGTTGTTGCGGCCTTGAAAGCAATCATGTGGCCTGAGTGCCAAACGACTGTTGCGGCCTTGAAAACAAACGTAAGGTCTGAGTGCCACACGGTTGTTGCGGCCTTGAAAGTAATCATATGGCTTATAAGCCACCCTTCTTCGGCCATGCCTTAAAAGCTGGCCTATTGAACTTTGATATTTGAACGTTCTCTGCTTGGATCTTCAGATGCTTTCGTACTTTCAAAGTATCGATTTTAAGATCCTTGAGTCACTTGGTTATGGGTTAGGATAATTATAGTTGCATATTTCAGGTCCTAACCCACCCTGGTTTTGACTTTAAGTCACCAGTGTTTTGTGCCTCATGTTGGAATATTTTTGGGTTACAACCGCCCTGGTTTTCGACGTTGAGTCGCCAGTTTATTTTGACTTCACAAATTTAGAATGCTGAATTTTTAGTCATGAAAGGCTACTAGTAATATTGGGATTGTCACCTACCCTAGTTTTCGACGTTAAGTCCCCAGGGCATGTTTTATCCTCGTTTGGCAGGGCTTGTGGAGTTTGCATATAAGTGAGTGTTGAACAATGAAATCAAGCCTATCATAGAAGAATCAACCTGATGTTTCAACAGTTAACATGCACGATGGCATGACACGGAGGATCATTGTTTAAAAAGACTATTCTATTACAAGGCTGTCATAAGCCCATAAGTTTGGAGCCAAATGTTTTCTGGAGGGTTCTTATGCTTTGGCCTGAGACCCGCCTGGGTATTCATCAATTTTCTTCTTGAGAGTTGACGACTCCGGGTCATCTCGCTCCGGCTCTTCATCGTCGATCATCTAGAGATCAGCCCTTGTCCAATCGATGTTGGTTAAAGCTTCGAAAACGGCTTCATCATTCAGAATAATAGAATGATCGACTCCGGGAGCAAAGATGTGCTTACAACGAGAAGGAATGAGGCTGACAACTTTGTGGGCCCCTAACTTAATATTCTGATTGTTGTTGTCATAAGCTGCCGTATAATTGTTTAAATTCAGCTCCTCCACAAGTTTACAAGCCACAGGCCGCATCTCTCGAATGCAGCGATTGAAGTCCTTCTCTTCAAAGGGGGTTTGATCATCTTTAAATTTTGGGCACCCAGTCGCTATCTCCTCCGGGTCAAGCTCTGATTGCCAAGCCTTGGCCCGGCCAAGGGCGAGGATGGCTCCAGCTTGGGCAGCTGATAATCTTTGTTTCTCAATTTGGCCCGACACTGTTGACTGGTGATCTAGCATGGCCTTGATATGTCTTGGCGGCTTTCTATTTCCCCCCAATGCCACGAGACTACGAAGGGTGCCACTGTATAGTTGTTCAGTTAAAGAATAGATGGCCTTCAGCTTTAACAACATATCTTGGCCGAGGTTGGCACTCCTGGTGCATGTTAAAAGATAAGAGTCGCTGGTGAGTTAGACTTTTCATAGATATAAGAACTGTCCGGCGGGTTAAAATATTGGATTGACATGTTATACTCAGCAAAGATGGCGGCTATCATTTGAACAATATGACGCTTTAAGCTGGATAACTCTTCAGTCATCGGCTTAAGTGCAGCCTCGTCGTCTTCAGCCCTTTTCGCCAGTGCAGCCTTCTCAGTTTCCCAGCTGGCTCTTTCAGCATCAAAGCCTGCTTTCATCTTCTCCATTTCCTCCAAGGATGTTTTCCTCCAGCTTGGCCTTGGAAGTTTCTGCAAGCTGCGACTTTATATTCTGCCTCAACTCGCCCACTTGTGATTCTTTCATATTTAACTCAGCCTGAAATGCAATGATCAAGCAGTGCTTAGAAATTACGGTTTGCCAAATTGATGATGGTTATTCTATTGAAGTCCCAAGCACACTACAAGTACTCTACTTGGCACTTGGGGGCTAATGTAGGTCATTTTAAAGCACTTAATGACCCGGCTCAACTTTTTAGTTTAAGCCGGCCCTTGGGGGCTACATGTTTGGATTTTTTAAGTGACTACAAGTCCCAGCTCAACTTTTCAGTTTAAGCCGGCCCATGGGGGCTACATGTTTGGATTTTTTAAGTGACTACAAGTCCTGACTCAACTTTTCAGTTTAAGCCAGCCCTTGGGGGCTACATGTTTGGATTTTTTGCGTCTATGTTGGTGGAAACGACACCTATGGGACCACGTGGATCCCTTCTACGGTTTGGCAGGGAAGAGGAGTGGAGCAAAGAGCAGATCTAATGATCAACACGACGTATTTTTACCCAGGTTCGGGCCACTGAGAAGCGTAAAACCCTAGTCCTGCTTGAGTGTGTATATTCTGTGTTCTTGAGCTTCGGCTCGCTGCTAGCATGCAAGCTGGGCCGAGAGGTTCAAAAGTCTGAATCCTCCTCTGGTACGCCGTGGGCCTCCTTTTATATGTCAAGGGGCTGCCACAATGGCATACAAGAGGTGTAAAGTAGCTACAATGCCTATGTTTATCATCCGCGTCTTAGGACAAACGCATTAAAGGCGCCGCTTACGTGCCCTTCAGGTTTATTGGGGACGGGAGTAGAACCCGTCCCATACGTCGCCGCCTCGCTCTGTCTTGACACGCGTCCATGCCGACGAGGCATGCAGTGCCAAGTTGGCTGGCCAGCTGCTACGCTGGAGAGGTGGCAGGATCTTCACGAAGATCTGCATGCCACCATGCAGGTGCTTGCCAGGCTGGCAGGTCGGCCACTGTGCTGGACCGGTGATGGGGCGGCAGAGTCTTGCCGCGGTCTTGCCGATGTCCCCGGCAAGGATCTTGCCGGGGCCTCGCAGACGTCCTTGGCAAGGATTTTGCCGGGTATCTCGTCTTCTGACCTTCACAAAGATCTGCATGCCACTACGCACGCACCCCTGGGTCTTGGCCTTAACATTGTGGAAGGTGTTAGAGCTCTCAACCACAAGGGTGCTGCTCTGGTTAGTGCCATGCGAGTCGTATCGGCAAGAATCTTTCCGGGGTCTCGCAAGCCGTCCCGGCAAGGGTCTTGCCGGGGGTCCAGCTCGTCCTCTGTTCTCTGGCTTCTGGCTTGGCCACTTCTCTTCGTCTTGTATCTGTCCTTGATCGCCCCCTTCAGGCCTCGCCGCGGGCGTGGCTACGACTGCTCGTGCACAAGTATGGGGTGCTAAAGGGCCCAAACTTTAGTACACCGGCAGTCTACAAGTCCCGGCTCAATCTATCAATTTAAGCCGGCCCTTGGTGGCTACATATTTGGATCTAAAAAAATAAGAGGACTCATAGAGGCTACGGTTTGCAGGTTATCATTAAGTCTACATCATACTCAATTCTTTCTCATCCTCTAGACTTGGCGGCTAATATGGATACATATGGAAATGGGTTAATAACGTACCTCAAGCGTTCCTTCATAAGGTTAACTAAGCCGGCCTCCATGTCACGGCTGGTATGGAGGCGGCTTAAGTAGCCTGCGTGGATGTCACTTGCTCTGAAGCCGGCATAGCTCTCTAAGTCCAACTTCAATTTGCCCTTGTCGGCAGCGAAAAACTCTTCCTTGGCGTTGTGTTTGGCTAAGACGGTAGGATTCCCTGGCTCTGTATAGCCTGGGCCAGTGATGATGACATCTTTGGCAATCTTATGAGAAGGGACCTCTTCAGCAAGCTTGGCAGGGCTGGGCGGCTTAGGGCTCGGCGGGTCATGACTAGCCGCCAGGTTAACTTCAACATCCATTTGTTCAGGGATGGTAGCATCAACTGATGGTGGTGGGTCATTATTGGGCTCCTTTGGATCTTCAGTGTGAGCCTCGGAGATCTCGGTAGTTTGTTTCTCCAGCCTAATAGTTTTAGGATCTTTTGAAGACCCGCCAAGCTTCTACTTCTTACCAGCCTTTGCCATACCTCTGCGGTCAAAATATAAGAACATGAGTATATCATCATGACATATTGATCAACAAATGAAACAAGTGCAAATACTTACCTAGGGGCGACTTTGAAGACGGGCATCTCGGTTCCTGAAGAGTCGCCACATGACGGAGGCGTCTTCTGATAATTTGAATTAGAAGGTGTAAGAGGCTGGCGTATTAAGCCGGCCAAGGGATAAAGACAGCCCGAGTCATGGAGCACCTCATGTTGACGTTTGCGAGGGGCTGGAGTATTTGGTAAGCCGGAAATCAGCTCCGTGTCACCATCACTCCAAGTCTGATGCCTGGCCTCGTGCTGCTGTTTCTTCAAAATAAAGTCGGGATCCAAGTAAGCAAGAGGGTGAGAAAATCTTACTTTTCAGGTCACCCGCCGGGTTTTCTGTCTTGGCAAAGGCTCTGAGTCGGAGGAAATATTAGTTACCTTTACGGCATCGGCATGGCTGGTCTCCGCATCATCCTAGGAGGAGTCAACGTCAATAAGTTGCATAAAAAGAAAGACTAGAGAATCAAGTTCTACCTCCGACTCATGGTCAACGGCAAACAAATCTTCAGCATCCTGTTTCTTCCCCTTGTGCTTTTTTGGGGCCTTGGATTTGGCTTTGGCCTTTTTGACCAGCTTATCCTGCAATTTCTTGGTCCAGAAGGGAGAGTCGGCCTAAAGACACAAATGACGATGAGAAGATGTGCAGTTTATGTGAAAATGATAAAAAGAATTAAAAAGACTTAAAACACTTACGCCAGGAGCAGGATTGAGAGCACAGAAAGGGTTCAGCCATGTTTTGCTGCAGCTTTCAAGGGACTCCCCAAGTAATGTCTTGTCATTTCATTGATTTCCTTGTCCTCAAGGCGGGTTTGATTATACCGCTGCGGGTCTTTCACATCACATGTGTATTGACACATTAAGCCGGTGTGGCGGCTCAACGGCAAGATTCTCCAGGCCACCCAGCATCGGACCATGTCAACACCAGTTAAGCCATTGGCTAATAAGGCCCTTATTTTTGAAAAGGTCGGCGCATACTTGGCCCGCTCCGCAGCAGTAATCCGGTCGGGGAGTGGATGTCTAGGGCTGAGCCAGCAATTGTGGAAACCCGGTAGAGGTTTTTCATCCACTAGAGAGGTATCTTTGCAATAAAACCAAGTTTGATTCTAGTCCATGGGGTGACTGGGTAGTGTAGCTGCAGGGAAGACGACGTCCCTCCGCCTCTGGATGGAAATCTCGCCGAGTTCAACGCTAGGCCCGTTTGTCATCTCGGTTTGGCGGTTCAAATAATAATATTCTCTGAATAGATCAAAGTTGGGCTCCTCTTGAAGGTATACCTCACAGAAGACTTGGAAGTTGCATATATTTGATATAGAGTTGGGACCAATGTCTTGGGGGTGCAGTTGATAGAAGTTCAGAACATCACGAAAGAATTTGGACCCAGGTGGAGAGAACCCACGGAGAAGATGATGTGCAAAGACTATAACCTATCCTTCCCTAGGTTGAGGCAGAACTTCAGCTCCTGGGACTCGCCAGCGGATGACGTCCTTTGTTGGTAAAACACCCATCCCAACATACTCACTGAGAGTTTGTTCGGTGATAGTGGAGACAACCCAGTCCCAAGAAGTGGTGGATTTAGTCATTTTTTGACAGTGAATGCCTGAGAATACAGTGTGGCGGATCAGTATTGTGAGTAAGAACCGCCCGGTGATTTCAAAATGCATGCTTAAGTCGGTCACTTCATAGTGGATGAAAATATCATGATTCAATTGATAAGCCGGCTAAGTTCTGGCGGGTTATAGAAGTTTGACATTTAAGCTTCCCAGAAAGTGAGTGGCGGGTCAGTTAACTATCAAATCAAGACAGTTGAGATTTTGCTAAGTGTGGGAAAAATAGGTTCCACAAGTTATGGTTATGTTCACAGATCTACAGGCCGTTCAGAAAGGAAAAATAATGATGAAACCTAAAAGTAACAGTGGAAGAACTAGTGGATTCATTATTGATTCAAGAGAAAAAGAGATCTCTTTGACATTTAGTATGGATGATAACCTGGCTACCGCGTTATTTCTACAACATTTTTTGACTGGAATGCATGATCTATACAGAGCTATGAAGAACTGCGATGAATGCCGACGAAATTGCAAACAGTTGGTGACCTAATGCAGATTTGAAAAAACCAGGAAGTGGTACCTGACGATCAAGATGGAGAGCGGATGTGCACCGCGGTTCTCTGGTTTGTTCAGGTTGATGCAGCGGCCGGTGTCGATGTCGCTGAAGGAGAACGGCGGCGGCGGAGCTTGGGTCGTGGTGGCTGCACGAGGAAGATGAAGAAGAGAGAGGGACGGGGCTGAAAGTGAAAAAGGACCCCCCGTGCCTATTTCTGAGGGAAAAAGTGAACAGTAAAATGGCAGACGCGGAAATCGAGGAGGCATGATCATTATCTCAATGATAGAGGCGCCTCAATTCTCGGATAACCAGTTAATGCAAAAGATCCGTTGTGATGTCATGGATTTTTTATGAATTTACTTCGAATGACGTCATAGCGGGTTACAATGTTTTTATTCAAGGTTAAGCTTTGGGAAGATGACTCGCCAACTGAAGCGGTGAAGATTGACATGAACAAGTTCAAGCCAACCTGGGGCCTAATGTTGGGGATATAACCCCGAGGTGTGACCCGCCCAGGAGGGGTCGGGTTACACTGTTGGCGACTTAATATGAAGAAGGCCCAAGAGTCCCAAGAAGATGAAGTAAGAAGACGGCGGCTCATAGAGGCGGGTCTGATGGTGTCCCAAGACCTGGAAGTATGAACCGCCATATGATAGCTTGCCTGTTAAGGCAAGACAATTTAGAAACCAGTCCGGTTATGTTGTGTGATCCGGCTCGGACTCTTGTAAGTCTCGGATCTTCACCTGTGTATATAAAGGCGAGACCCGGCGGCGGGTTAAACCAAGAAACAACAAGTCGATAGCTAGGTCAAGCGTATTTCGCTCCCTTGTAATCGAAACCCAAGCAATACAACTAGAAGCATGACATAGGCTTTTACCTCGTTGCGAGGGGCCGAACCTAGGTAAACTCTCTGTGTCCTTTGTCTCGTTCAACCCCTTTGAGCTAACTACGTTGCGATGGCTCCACACCTAAGTCCTTTCACAAGGGCATCTGCCGTGACAAATGCACGACATTTTTTTTATAAATTTGGTCAAAATAGAGATACTTTGACTTTAGACAAAAGTTATATGAAGACTAAAAAGAAATGAAGGGAGTACAAATGCAGAGAATGCACAATATTTGTTATCATTGTTTTCCCATTTCGATATAGTATGATTCGCAAAAGAAAAAAGAGAGAACATAAATGTATCGTCGTACTATCACTTTTTCAACATGGAAAAATTTATTTTTCACCTCTTCATCTTAATTAAAACGAATATCGCAAAAAATTATTTAGAAAGAAGTTTCGATTGAATTTTTACAAATAGCGAGCCCAATCCGACTACTCTAGCCGTCTTAAAGATCTCAAATGCTTCGGTCGGGTAGACCCAATTGAAGACCTAAGACCTCCAACTTGAGCTTCCCGAAGATTATTGTTGGCAATGATGGGGATGTTAAGAAAAAAGGAGTATTTTGCTTGCTCCGAATCTTGCAAAGCACAAGTATGAACGAACAATGCAGGCGTACTATGACTAAGCACATGCGTTTTATTTCAAACTATCTAGCCAAACAATCTAGTTTGCTTCAACCCTTTAATTACAAAACAGTTGAAAGCAACAAGATAGTTTGCTTCAACCCTTTAATTTTAAACTATCTAGCGGTAAGGGCATCTAGTATCTTCTTGTGAATTTTGAATGATTAACTACAAAAGGATCTTGTGTGTCCGCTTGAGAATTTTGAATGATTATTACAAAAGGGATCATGTTTTTTTAGTTCTGTTTTTTGGGTTCATTTAGGGTTTATTTGTCTTGCTCGGAAAGATGAGGTGGTGGCGGCTATCGGAAGATAGAATAAAATCCTCTCGCCAAGCCTCTGTTCGGGTGATGTGTTTAGTGATGGCGGAGGGCGTGTGGAGGCGTGTTGGGTATAATGTTTATTTAGGAAACATAGGATAGCGTAGGATTTGTTCCCGCCTTGACTTGTATTCCAAGATGACCATGTACTCCTATATATATGCCCAAGAGGCTCAAGCAATACATAAATCTCTAATCCCTTCTAACATGGTATCAAAGCCAAGAGGACTTGAGTTCAAGACCTGGCTGGCGCAATTAAATTGTAGCCCACTTTCGGTCCATATTTAGGCCTGAGGGAGCCATACGTGAGGGGGAGTGTTGATGTATAAATGTATTGCCTAGTCTATTCCATCAGATCGGTCTTTTGGTTGCCTTGGCTAGAACATGCACTTCTACACGCAAGGATGGACCGCCGCCCAAGGGACGCCTTCGTGCGTCGCTGTCAGCCACTCGTCCGCGTGGTTGATACGTCTCCAACGTATCTATAATTTTGATTGCTCCATGCTATTATATATTCTGTTTTGGATGTTTAATGGGCTTTATTATACACTTTTATATTATTTTTGGGACTAACCTATTAACCCAATGCCCAGTGCAAATTGCTGTTTTTTTGCCTATTTCAGTGTTTCGTGGAAAAAGAATGTCAAACGGAGTCCAAACGGAATGAAACGTTCGGGAGCGTGATTTTTGGAACAAACGGGATCCAGAGGACTTGGAGTGGACGTCAAGCAATCAACGAGGAGGCCACGAGGCAGGGGGCGCGCCCTCCACCCTCGTGGGCCACTCGTGGTTCCACCGACCTACTTCTTCCTCCTATATATACCTACGTACCCGAAACCATCGAGGAGCAGCACGAAAACCTATTTCCACCGCCGCAACCTTCTGTACCCGTGAGATCCCATCTTGGGGCCTTTTTTGGCGCTCCGCCGGAGGGGGCATCGATCACGGAGGGCTTTTACATCAACACCATAGCCTCTCCGATGATGTGTGAGTAGTTTACCACAGACCTTCGGGTCCATAGTTATTAGCTAGATGGCTTCTTCTCTCTCTTTGGATCTCAATACAAAGTTCTCCTCGATCTTCTTGGAGATCTATTCGATGTAACTCTTTTTGCGGTGTGTTTGTCGAGATCCGATGAATTGTGGGTTTATGATCAAGATTATCTATGAACGATATTTGAATCTTCTCTGAATTCTTTTATATATGATTGTTTATCTTTGCAAGTCTCTTCGAATTATCAGTTTGGTTTGGCCTACTAGATTGATCTTTCTTGCAATGGGAGAAGTGCTTAGCTTTGGGTTCAATCATGCGGTGCTCGATCCCAGTGACAGTAGGGGAAACGACGCGTATTGTATTGTTGCCATCTAGGATAAAAAGATGGGGTTTATATCATATTGCTTGAGTTTATCCCTCTACATCATGTCATCTTGCCTAATGCGTTACTCTGTTCTTATGAACTTAATACTCTAGATGCATGCTGGATAGCGGTCGATGTGTGGAGTAATAGTAGTAGATGCAGGCAGGAGTCGGTCTACTTGTCATGGAAGTGATGCCTATATACATGATCATGCCTAGATATTCTCATAACTATGCGCAATTCTATCAATTGCTCGATAGTAATTTGTTCACCCACCGTAATACTTATACTATCTTGAGAGAAGCCACTAGTGAAACCTATGGCCCCCGGGTCTATTCTCTGTCATATTAATCCACCGTTATTTCTATTACCATTTATTTTACGTTCTTTACTTTCAATCTCTATCATAAAAATACCAAAAATATTATTTTATCATCTCTATCAGATGTCACTTTTGCAAGTGGCCGTGAAGGGATTGAAAACCCCTTTACCGCGTTGGTTGCAAGGTTCTTATTTGTTTGTGTAGGTGCGAGGGACTTGCGTGTGGCCTCCTACTTGATTGATACCTGGGTTCTCAAAAACTGAGGGAAATACTTACGCTACTTTGCTGCATCACCCTTTCCTCTTCAAGGGAAAAACCAACGCAGTGCTCAAGAGGTAGCGAGAAGGATTTCTGGCGCCATTGCCGGGGAGGCTTACGCCAAGTCAAGTCAAGATTTGATCTCCCAGAAACTAGCCATTTCTGGCGCCGTTGCTGGGGAGTCTACACACAAGTCAAGACATACCAAGTACCCATCACAAACTCTTATCCCTTGCATTACATTATTTGCCATTTGCCTCTCGTTTTCCTCTCCCTCACTTCACCTTTGCCATTTTATTCGCCCTTCTTATGTTCGTCTTTTTCGTTTGCTTTGATGTCTTACTTGGCTCGTTTGCTCGTTTGGTTGGAATAGTTGATTATTTATTGCTAAACAGAGAACCTAAGATCTATGGATCCTCATCTGCTTGCTAATCTTTTTAAGAGATCCAATTATGATGAACCAATTGCTAGTGAGTTTTGTGCACTAGATTATCTTTATGAAGTTTTGCTTGAAATTCGTGAATCTGAAAATTATGATGAAGAAATTTATGAAGAGATTCACGATAGCTCCTTGAATAAAAAGCATGATTGCAATGATTTTACTATAAATTCTTTTGATGTCAATTGTGCTAATAATATGCAAAACCCTAAGCTTGGGGATGCTAGTTTTGCTATGTCTACTACTTGTTGCAATGATCAAGAGCGAGCCGCGTGCGGGTATGTAAAATAGGTATAGCAATCGTTAGCAGAGACCACCTGGGGATTCCCTTGTACGCCAAAGCTCCTTGCCTCCTTGGTGTGTCTGACAAACGGGTTGTCAGAAGAAACCTCGAAAAGAGAAAAACCCGAAATGAAACGGAAAGGTGAAGGTGTGCGAATCTAAGGGTCGGTCGAGCCGCACTGTGGATCGCGAGCTAGCTATGCCTCCATCGATACCCATGGGATTTTGAGTGCGTAGTTATGTACGCGCGGTACGAATGCCACTGTTTGATCGGGACTGGGACGGAGGCCAAATTGCTAATTGAGCTCTTGACGAGCCGGGCTGTCTTGCTGCAGAGTAGTCCGGACTCTTTTAATAGTGTCCGGGGGTTTGGCCGCTGAACTAAGGTTCTGCTGGAAAAGGCTGCGCTGTATTTCTGCTGTTAAGGCCGTTGTGTGCTCCTCAGTACGGAGGGAGCGTTCCGTATTTCCATTGATTGTTACACTACTAGGGAAAAGCCTATACACAGAATCTTACCAGCAGCGCGCTTTAAAATAAGGCGCTGCTGCTACGTAACAGTAGCGCGCGCAAACAAAACTCGCTGCTGAAATAAATATAGCAGTAGCGCGCCAGCTCAAACACGCGCTACTGCTATAATTCCCACGCCGCCGCCGCGAGGCTAGTTCTAGAAGCGGCGCGTTATCACGAAGAGCGCTACTGCTACGGATCTAGCAGAAGCGCGTTTCACCAATAAGCGCTATTGCTAAGTTTACTACAAAAATTTAGTCCCATCTCGCTCCGTGAAGAGAGTTTTGACCACCTTAAATATGTTACTTCTCAAACTTTGACAAGCACTTGGTCTTCATTGTAGTCTATGTGTAGAATTTGTGGCCTCAATATGAGTCTTCACTGGTTCCTAAACCGGTGAGGACTCATATTGACAAATCAGATTGCACACAAAAGGATCGTTGATGATCAATGCATTTTTATGTGTATTTTTACATGCTGACACATAGCAGTAGAGCGTTCTTTGTGAAAGGCGCTACTGCTAGGTAGTTTAGCAGTAGCGCCTTTCTCTATAGCGCGCTACTGCTAAGCCATTCCATCTCCCACCCCCACTCCCCTCTATCCGATCCACTCACACTCACACACTCACTGGATCTCCCCCTCAACCCCCCGCGCCAGTCCTCCCCCGTCGCCCCTCCTCCCTCTGCGCCGCCGTCACCTCCTCCTCCTCGCTGGACTCGATACCGGCCTCCTCCTCCGTCCTCCCTCCACTCGCCGCTGGCCAGCCCTTCCTCGCTCCGCCTTCCTCCTCCGTCCTCCCTCCACTCGCCGCCGGCCGGCCCCTCCTCGCTCCACCTTCCTCCTCTCTCTCCTCCCTCCACTCGCCGCCGACCGGCCCCTCCTCACTCCGCCTTCCTCCTCCGTCCTACTCTCTTCTCCCTCCTCGAGTCGCCCCTCCTTCTCCCTCCTCCCTGCTACATTTTGATTTAGTAGGCTAGTTCATATGCAACATTTTGATTTAGTTGATATGATTTAGTTGATTTAGTAGGCTACTTGATTTAGTTGATTTAGAACATTTTGATTTAGTTGATTTAGTATGCACCATTTTATTGTTATTTTTTCTGTACATGGATAGGTAGATGCTTTTGTTTTTTGTAATAAGTTATTTTTTGGCAAAATGTAGGTGCCAATTTAGTTAAATTTGCCACTTGTTTTTTAATCAATTATCTTAGGCAATAGGGGCCAAATTAGATGAAATGTCTTGGTATGGTACCCTGATTTGGTAGATATTTGTGAAAAGTTTTTTCGGCAATAGGTGCCATCGAAATGCTTTGGTAGGTGGTACCTTGTCATCTAATATGTTACTAGATCTTAGGATTATAATTGTCCATCAAATTGCTTCGTGTGGAAGAACCAGAAATATCACATGCTACTGTTTTTATTTCCTGTGAAGTGGATCGTTAATCCTTTGCTCATATTGCTTTAGGAAAATGGCGCCACCACCACCACCACTATGTCGACTGTGCAAGTCAAGGTGCGCCAGTAGCCTTGCAACTGGCAAGCTGTTTGGCATATACTTCCAGCCGAGTTTTCGTCATGCGGCGGTAAGAAATTAGATGAAATGTAACAACTATTTTATTTTTAGTGTTGGCATTACTGCATTGTGTCATTTTGGTTTTTTTACACAGATCGTCCCATGCAATGTGAGGTTGAAATTCAACAAGCTGACAGGAGACACTATGACATTTGAGGCTCCTGGGGGGCCGTACACTATGGAGGTCGAGAAAGGACGCAATATGTCGCAGATTGGAGGAGATGGATGGCCCCGTTTCCTCGCCCGCATGCGTCTTACTGGTGGTGAGTTGATTATCTTCTCCTTCAGAGCAGAAAGACCCAAGGTGGCTGTCATTTATCTCAACCTGGTGGAAGATGATGAAGATGACGAAGATGATCAAGATAACGAAGATGATGAAGATGACGAAGATGATGAAGATAATGAGGACCCACTCGATGAAGATGATGAGAACCCACTTCATGAAGCCATTGTAGCTCAAAGAATGAGGCTGAGCGAGGAGGAGGTGTGCACCCTATGGGACATAATTCTGCCACGTGATGACTTTTTCGGGGTGCCACTCGTGACCCGCCTGACAAGTACCATGGTCGATCGGCATGAAATGTTATGTTATACTGACTGTAGTAATTTGATGATATATATATGCTTTATTGTTATACTTACAAATGCAAATTATCCGATGATATGCTTAGTGAATCCGATGATATGCTTAGTGTAGAGTCCAATGATATGCTTTGTGGAATCTAGTCGATGATATGCTTTAGTGTAGAGTCTGATCACATGCTTATTAGTAGAATTCATGATTAATTAGTACAAATGTGTAGTACTGTGTCTTTTGATAGTGTAGAGATCTAGACTTAATAGAAATATATTTGCAAGAGTATGTGCGAGGCTATTTATTACTTGATATGTTTTTCTTATTCGGAAATTGCCAAAGAACCTATCTATGAGTTGTGGTATCGAGCCTGATGAAGAAGGCTCTGCTGGACTACGCCATACCGCAAGGGGCTCCATCACCACCTGTACTTACCGCATGGACACAGACGGTCGCACACACTTAAACTCGGTTGGGTGGAAGAGATTCCTCGTTGGCAAGAATCTTCGTGTTGGACAGGCCATCCTAATTACTATCAGGAACACCCACCGCCCAGGCTTGAGGATGATGATCGTCGTCGATATCATCTAGAACTACATATGTGTGTGTGGCTATATCATCTAGAACTACATATGATGATTGTCGTCGTATCATGTAAAACTACGATGATCGTCGTCGATATCATCTACAACTACATATGATGATCGTCGTCGATATCACCTAGTACTGCTTGAGGATGCATGTTGAGTATATATGAAATTGTTACCTAGTACTCCCTCCGTTCCAAATTACTCGTCGTGGTTTTAGTTCAAATTTGAACTAAAACCACGACGAGTAATTTGGAACCGAGGGAATACTACCTAGTACCTATAATGCTTTATGAAATTGATATCTAGTAGTACCTAGTATCTGGAAATTGCAGTTTATTGAAGCTGAAACAGGTTGGAAATGATGAATGATATAGCAGTAGCGCGCGGCGAGGAAATTTCTACAGCTAACTAATAGTAGCGCGTTTCGGAAAAGCGCTGCTGATATAGTCAATAGTAGTAGCGCGGGTACAGACCACGCTACTACTAACAGTTAGCTGTAGCGCCTTATTGGTAGCGCGGCTGCCCACGCTGCTGATAGCCTCAAAACCCGCGCTACTACTAGGGTTTTCCCTAGTAGTGTTATGACGCCACGTGATCCGGGCATCTTGAGCTTGAGATAAGCGTAGTGAGGCACCGCATTGAATCGAGCGAATGCGGTTCGTCCGAGCAGTGCGTGATAGCCACTGCGAAAGGGGACGATATCGAAGATTAACTCCTCGCTTCGGAAATTATCCGGAGATCCGAAGACAACTTCTAGTGTGATTGAGCCCGTATAGCGGGCCTCTACGCCTGGTATGACTCCCTTAAAGGTAGTCCTTGTGGGTTTGATCCATGATGGTTTAATGCCCATTTTGCGTACTGTGTACTGATAGAGCAGACTGAGGCTATTGCCACTGTCCATGAGGACTCGCGTTAGGTGGAATCCGTCGATGATTGGGTCTAGGACTACTGCGGCTGATCCGCCGTGCCGGATACTGGTCGGATGATCCCGTTGATCAAAAGTGATCGGGCATGATGACCATGGGTTGAATTTTGGGGCGACTGGCTCTATCGCATAAACGTCCCTTAGTGCGCGCTTGCGCTCCCTTTTGGGGATGTGTGTAGCGTATATCATGTTCACCGTTTTGACTTGAGGGGGAAACTTCTTCTGTCCCCCTGTGGTTGGCTGCAGGGGCTCCTCGTCATCGTCCTCGCTCTGCGATCCCTTTCCCTTATTCTCGGCGTTTAACTTGCCGGCAAGCTTAAAAACCCAGCAATCTCTGTTGGTATGATTGGCTGGTTTGTGCACTACAAAAAAAGACACATCCGTGACATTTTGGGCCGAACGAAAATCTTTTCTGTCATACTTATGACACTTCTATGACAATAATTGTGACAAAACACGGTATCATCATAATGTGATGGGGTCCTACTTCTATGACAAAAAATTCTGGGCGGGCCGGAGGCGCAGCTGCATGACATTCTTTGGGCCGTCCATGACGGAAAAAACCGTGGTAGAAGCGAGGGCGAGGAAAATATCGGGGTGTTCCCGGTTACGGTGGGTGGTCGGGGCCGAGCGATGCGCGTTTCTCTCGTACACGCACGCGTGTGGGTGCGAGGCGTTGGGCTCTATCTGAACCCGAGCGAGGCGTTGGGCTCTAACTGAACCCGAGCGATTGCACTGCAGGCTACGCGTTACTGAACCCGAGCGATCGATCGATGGCTGATAACTGAACCCGATCGAGCAATTCCTTCGCTACTGCTGCTAACTGAAGCCGATCGATGCTGCCTCTGGATGAA
>NC_057808.1:333010274-333028356 GCF_018294505.1 Triticum aestivum | reverse complement strand
GATGAACAGTAGACGATGGAGGGCAGGATGAACAGTAGCCCATGGAGGGGTGGTTGAACAGGAGCCCGTGGAGAGGGCTGGTTGAACAGTAGCCGGTGGAGTAGTGCGCGGTGGAGGCTGGATGAACAGGAGCCCGTGGATGAACAGTCGCAGGTGGAGGCTGGAGGAAGTCGACGGTGGATGAACAGTAGCCCGTGGAGGCTGGAGGGGGTCGATGGTGGAGATGAACAATATCCCGTGGAGTCCCGTTTAGCGGTACGCCACACCCCTCCCGATGAACAGGACCCCTGTTTCGACCGTCGCGCTCCAACACAAGTCCGTTTCCTCCGTTTTGCGGTACGCCACACCCCTCCCGATCAACAGGACCCCCGTTTCGACCGTAGGAGGTCCGTTTCCTCCGTTTTGCGGTACGCCAGACCCCTGCTGATGAACAGGATCCCGTTTCGAACGTGGCCGGTCGAACACAAGGCCGTTTCCTCCGTTCTGCGGTACGCCAGGCCTCGTTTCCATCGGCTGTTCCGTCCAAGCCCTCCCGATGAACACGACGACGCATTCCGTTCCGACCCAGCCTGTTGGCTCCCCATGAACATGACGACGACGCAGTTTCTCCATTCCGACCCAGCCATGTACACGAGCCCTGGCCGTACGTATGCGCGAGTAGGAGTTCGAGACCCTGCCTGTATGTACGTACGTGGCCGTATTTTCTTTCTTGCACACTGGCCGCTGTACATACGTGTACATGCTACGTGCGCACCTCTACTACGACACGTGCGCGCCTCTACATCGACCAGTATGTACGTACACGTTCGCGACCAGAATGACAATGCTACGTACGCTTCGACCAGGTGGGTCCCGACAGTGAGGCACTTCCTTGCCTGCGAAGATGTAGCTGGTGGGTCCCAGCAGTCAGGGGAAACGTTTTTTTTGCGAAATACGGTGGCCCGTCCGGTGGGTCCCCGCTGTGAGGTGGAGGAATAATTATTTTGCGCGTAATAAGGAGGCACTTCCTTGCTGCGGCCGTGGATCCAGCTGTCAGCCTCTCCACGCACAGTCCATGTCCGATGGAAGCCGTTCCTTGACCACGTTGACCACGCCGCGCCGAGAGCACCAGGGCGGTGGACGACGGTGAGGCCTAGGAAGGGGACGTCGCGGAGCCGGGGAAGACGCGGCAGTGGATGCCCACGCGTAGAGGAGTACGAGGGTTCACTGGTTCGCTGCGGTGTGAGGCTGCCGTCGCCGCAGAATAACAGGGGGTGTGGGTGAGTAGAGGGATGGCCTGGCCAGCGGTGGGAATAGTAGGGGGCGGTGAGGCCTCCGCGGCAGCACAGCCGGCCATGGGAGGTAGGAGCATGCGGCACGACCGGCGCTGCTTTGGGCGGCTGGAGCAACAAGACCAGAGGTTGAAGAAGCACTACGGCCGTTGGATGGACATCGTACGGTCACTGGAGCTAGAATCGTTCATATTGATTAAGTTGACAAAGCACTCCGTCCCCGTCAACTTAGTAGGCCCACAAGTCAGCCACCCACCAAGGTGGGTCCCAACTAGCAGGGGGAGTATTCATTTTTTTGTGCGTAATAAGGAGGCACATCCGGTGGGTCCAAGCTGACAGCGGGGGGAATGTTTTTTTCACAAAATACGGTGACCCGTCCGATGGGTCCCAGCAGTCAGGGGGAAACGTTTTTTCGCAAAATATGGTGGCCCGTCCGGTGGGTCCCTATTGTTAGGTGGAGGAATCATTATTTTCCGCGTAATAAGGAGGCACTTCTTTGCTGCGGCTGTGGACCCAGCTGTCAGCCTCTCCACGTACAGTACACTTCCGATGGAAGTCGTTCCTTGACCACGTTGACCACGCCGCGTTCTGTTGCATGCATGCGTCCATGGGCGTGGTGCGTCCCCACTGTCAGCCTCTCACGTGCAGTCATGTTCCGATGACTCTCGGTTGTTGACCACGTTGACCATACCATGCCGAGCGCACCAAAGGCCGGTGGACGACGGCGAGGCCCCAGACTGGAACGACCCGGAGATGGGGAAGATGGGGCAGTGGAGTCGCAGATGGAGAGGAGTGGGAAACTTGACTAGTTCGGATGCGCGGTAGCACAACCGCGGTGCCGCCCACGGGAGACAGGAGCAAGAACAGAGGTTGAAGAAGGAGCACGGCTGTTGGATTAACATCCAATGGTCCAGCTGCTAGAATCATTTGTTGATTAAGTTGACAATGCCCTGCGTACACGTCCGCTTAGTAGGCCCACAAGTCAGCCACCAAATCTGACGGGTCCCAGCTGTCAACGGGAGGAATAATTTTTTTCGCATAACAAGGAGGCACTTCCTTCCGTGCGAAGATACAGCCGATGGGTCCTAGCTGTCAGGTGGAGGAAACATTTTTTCAGCTTAATAAGGAGGAACTTTCCTTGCGTGCGACGATGGACCTCGTGGGTCCCAGCCGTCAGGTTCTCCACGTACAGTCGTCTTCCGATGACTCTCGTTTGTTGACCACGCCGCACCGAGCACAGCGAGGCGGTGGACGACGGCGAGGCCCTTGACGGGGACGACTCGGAGATGGGAAGACGCGGCAGTGGAGTCGCAGATTGAGTGGAGGAGAAGGGTTATAACTGGTTCTGGTGCGGCGTGGGGCTGCAGTCGGTGGAGAATAACATGAGGTGTGGAGGGGTGGAGGGATAGCCTGGCCGGCGGTGGGGTAGCGCTTCGCAGCGATGCGTGCTAAGCAGAGCCGCTAGCCGCCGGAGGCCGGACCAGGTGGTCCCGGCGACGCTGGAGGAAGAAGACGAGAGATTGAAGGTGCATGCCAACCAAGTTGACAACGCCCTGCGTAGGCTTCGACCTATTGGCCCACATGTCAGCCTGCAAAAATGTGGCATATATTTAACCCATGTTTTCTAGAATGTACAGTCCATTTGCTGGGCTGGGTGAACAAATAATTTAGCGTCAATGCTGCCCATTTATATTATCTAAGAAATCCCAGCCCATTTGCACTTCCTTCAAATACACGAATTAGCTGGGCTCGTTATATATATAATCTTATGTTAGAAGGAGCAATTAATATCAAAAATAAACCGGAGAGGCACATTTTTTATATACATAATTAACAAATTAGCGAGTTATTGCTCAAAATAAAAATGAGCGCGTTATTATTACATTGGTCCTTAAAATCTTCGCAAGCTTTTGTACGCAATCACAAGGATTTTCCTTGCCTATGAGTAAAAAACAACCAGGATTTTCCTTGCCAACTTCTGTTAAACATTTACTTTTATAAGTTAATAACACGTGGGATGTTTTCATAATGTATATATAAGTCTCTATAAAGTATACAATAATAGTAATAATATAAATATATATAATGTGGTTAAAAAATACATTGGGCTGCCAATCTTTAAGAAAAATCCCATAGGCCGGTATGGACCTCAAAAAATAAGTTGAAACCACTGTCACCCGTATGTCGTGGGCTACGCATGTTAAAATACAAAACCTAGGCCTAGCTGATACTTGTTCGCCCTCTGGAAAAAAATGATACCAGATCCCCGAGCGAACTGGATTATAGAGGGGGCCGGCGGCACGACAGAAGAAGCACATCAGGAGAGATTTTTTTCTTCAGTGGATGGCTCTCGATGGCATTTTTTTACTTGCCTCTGCACCATACAACTTGTATTTTTAGCCTCCCAGTCCGTGGTGGACCAGCAACCCATTTGCTGGGTGGGCCAACCTATAGAAACCAGCACTCGATTTTTCATCAAGCCCTAAAAAACAACGCAGTACTATGTTTGTTTTGAGACCGAAAACATTATGGCAGGGGTTGAGCGGGGGAGGGAGCAAGACAGAGCAAAAAAATTAAAAAGAGCTGATGCGCCGTTCCTACCCTAACAAAGCAGGTGCAATTCTTCTCGGGAAGAAGGTGTGCCGTTGACACCCACACGTCACATACCCCACAGTAGGCATACTAACAAGTTCACACACAAGCACAACAGAAAAGGTAAACAATCGTATCAAATTCAGGTTCACACGACACGTTCATATTCATAGCCAACATTGACTATCAACAACTCAAAAGATTCATATATACACAAGTTCAGCATGTCTATGGATCCAAATGATTGATAGATCACACAACAATATTCATAGATAGTTCACAAAAAGATTCAGATATACACATGTTCAGTATGTTTATGCATCCAAATGATTGAGATCACAGCCAATATGATCCATGGACGAACTTTAATTACCTAGGGTACAGACTGGTAAATGGTGTTCAGTCGGAGGTACTTCTTGCTAAAATTAATGCTTGTACGAGTAAACTTTCGAGTACATAAGAGGGATCTCAGACAATCTGAACTTTGCTTGTAGGTTTATCCTCAAATAGTGGCCTCGTGCTGAGGGAGGTTTGAGCAACTTGGCCACTACTTTCATCCAACTAGTTTACTGGTTCATCTTGGTCCTGTAGCTCACCAAAATTGTACATTGCAGACTGGAAAATGGTGTTCAGTCGGAGGTACTTCTTGCTAAAATTAATGCTTCTACGAGTAAACTTTCGAGTACATAAGAGGCAGCACAGACAATCTGAACTTTGCTTGTAGGTTTATCCTCAAATAGTGGCCTCGTGCCGAGGGAGGTTTGAGCAACTTGGCCACTACTTTCATCCAACTAGTTTACTGGCTCATCTTGGTCCTGTATCTCGCCAAAATTCTACATTGCAGACGAGAAAGGAGGCGGTTGAGAAAATGAACCACCCAAATTTTTTGTGCAGTTCAACTGAAATGGAGCATCCATGGCGTGCAGACTGATTAAGTGCCAGATGAATATACGCGTCAACCAACTTCTCTGGAATCTTTAGACTCCATGCCATACAGTTCGCTACCATATGTGCAGATAACCAAAAGGCACAAGTTGGGACCAAAGACTGGACTGCATTTTTCTGGGCTATGCGCCAAGCAATATTTTTGGCGTTCACTCTCCTAATACTTGGAGTTTGAAAATTGGTTGACGCCGGTTGATACTCGAATGAATATCGGCACTTCTTCTTGTCAACATTGATGCTTGTCTGAGTGAACTTTGGAGTACATAGCAGCAGCATAAGTACCTATCCATCTGATCTTTTTGTGCAGTTCTACTGAAATCACCCGATGTAATGATTTGCCTGCGAGTTCAGGCTCCAAGTTACTCCTTTATGAAATCGGCAAACAGTAGCACAATACGAAATTACCAATACATATGACAAGCACAATAATCAGGATAAAGACCAGTACCAACCTGTGTGAGGTAGCATATCAATTACTATTTCCTTTGACTGGAAGCCGAGATAAGCCAAGCGACTGACAATAAAGGAAGAATGCAAGCCGAGATTAGCGACTGACAGGAAAGGAAGGAAGCTGTCGAGGCAATGAAGCACCCAAAGTTTTTGTGCAGTTCCACCAAAATCGAGCATCCCTGTTGGCACATATATTGAGAGAGTGAGATTACTGTAATAGTGGGACTAGTTGATGAAACATACACTAACAAATAGAAGCACCCTCATTATCTTAATGGGTAAAGTTAGCATTCCCTCCCTGCACCACCACATGATTCACCTCATAGACAAACATACACACGTACATGATTCAGCATAGGGTGCTACTAAAGATTTGTTTAACTCCGACAGGAAAATTAGGCAGCAATAAATTAGTGGTACTTAAGTACTCCAAATTAATTAAGTGAGACAGCAGAAGTGGAAGGGCTCCATGGAGGATCGTCTCACATGTAAGGTAGTCATTGCCGGAGCCCTTGAATGGCCTCGACTGTGGCCTCTGGCTTCAGCAAGATCGCCTTGGCACTATTTACTCTTCTTCTTCTTCTTCCTCTTCATGCTCTGTTTCTCAGTCTCCTCACCAGTTGGTGAAACCAAGTACATGATTGGCCTTCTATTTCAGAATTGGTTTTGTCAGTGAGGGAGTACAAGTGTACTAGTAAAAAATAGCATTATTTTCTCATGGTTGTCGCAAAATAGAGATGAACACATGCATTAAATATCATTCTTACCTAAAGGAAGGTTATGGTGCCAATATGGATGATGAGGATTGGAACACAGATCTCCCTTTGTGCAGTTCCACCGAAATGAACCAACTGTTCCATTCTGACATTCCAGTTAAATAGCACAAAAGTCACTTCTTTTAAGAAGAGTTTTGTGCAGTGCACCAAAAGGTCACAGCAGCAACCAGGTGAAATGGATATCCCTGTTTGCACAAAAAGCTACAGAGGAAACAGTTAGAGTCTCAAACAATTACAGGAAAAACATTTGGCTAAACTTGTCATGGCTTATAACAGTGGCATGGTTTCATTTTTACCAGGGGCATTAGATTAAGAACAGCTAAATATTTGGTATAAGGGCATGGGACAGTGGGTGCACCAGCAGTCCAGCACCATGTACCTAAACAGGGGCATAAAGTGGTGATTCATAGTTTGTTGCCCCGAGAAACAAACACCCAAGAAACATATCTGGGTTGGTCCCATTTTTGTTCACTCTAGCCACCTACTCCTATGTGTGGATAGCACATCTAGTCCTGGTCATACCACTGTGTACAATGTTACCCCTATATTTCCCTTTTCGACCAAGAGACCGGTTGGATGACCAGTCTGTACTACTTTCACCCCCTTTCCTTCCTGTTTGTACCAAGTCCGATGTACTACATACTAAATTCCCCCACCCCCACTTTATTTCTTGTTTGAACCAAGTACAAGATTCGACTCCATGAAGTAGCTTTACCTCTAACAATAGAAAAAAAGGTGACGTTGGACCATCCGATCGAGAGGGGCTGCGAGGTAGAAAATGATGCACATGCAGCGACGTAGCGAGCTGGGGAAGTAGAGCTAAGGCGGTTTTGAAGGAAGGTATACCTGAAGGTCATAGGGATGTGGATAGGTGGGTGGCGGGAGGCCGGATCCGCCCACACTAGGGCAACGACGAAGGGATCAGAGGACCTCTCACGCCGGCGCTCGGCCAGAGATAATGATGGGGCCGGCAGTGGGTCTCCTCTCTTGCTTTCAACGACGGCCTAAACGCTGCCCCTCCTCCCCTTCACCGGCGGAGGGGGATACGTCCGGATCTGTAACCAGCGGTGAGGATCGAAAGACAGTGTTTTTTGAAGGGAGAAAGACAGTGTTACCACCCCTATCTTGTTTAGATCTGGAGAGGATGAGAGTGTGTGAAGAGAGCAACCCCAGCAAGCAAGCGCGGAGGCTTGGGCCTATATATACGTAGTGGGGTAGTTTTCCTTTTTCACTCCATCAAAACAATCGTTTAAAATTGGAGTACATGCCAGGTCGCCGTTTTTTAGTTGTTGATTGTTTTTTGAGAAAGCTACCCGCTTGTTCCAAGTGGTGTTACAATGTGCCAGGTTGCACTTTTTTTAGGGTGCCAGGTCGCACTTTGTATCGTTCAAGTCTGGTACAAGTCCCTCCATTAAATGAACAACCACCCCTCGTAAAAATTGTGAACAAGCCCACGGCTAAAATTATCGGAAATGTGGTTTGCCCCAACATGCATTATTATTTATATTTTCTACTCCCTCCGTTCCTAAATATAAGTCTTTTTTTATTCGCCACACCTAAGACAAGAATTTTTTTATTAGCAGTGAACCCCACATGTCATAGACACAAAAAGTGTGGCAAGATTCCCTTAGGCAAGCCAAAGTGTGTCTAACAATTTGAGCAACTCAAGTTAGGCGAGTGTGGCAAGTGTGGGAAAAATAATGTGGCAACATAAGACAAACATAGTCACAATCCAAACAGCCCCGTAATTTTTGTGACATGCATGAAATTTTGGTTAGTTAAATTTATAGTCAAAATTTGGCAAGGTGCATCAAATCAACACATGCAAGTATCAAAAGGGAGGTCATGGCATGCATGCATGCGTTGTACTCCCTCTGTTTCCAAATATAAGTCTTTTTAGAGATTGCAACAAGTGACTACATACGAAGCAAAATATGTCTACATACATCCGTATGTAGTAGTCCATTTGAAATGTGTAAAAAGACTTATATCGAGTGCAGCGCTTTGATGTGTCGCGTCAACTCGTACAAGACCGAGAAGTTTGATTACTACAACGCCCCCTCCCTCACGCATGAGCGTGGTGGCTGGCAGGACTAGTAGGAGCTTTCGCTACACGCTTCTTGACGGCGGCGAACTTGCGGATGGAGTTGACCATCATGTCGTCCATGCGAGAGGCGAAGCCGGCGTCGGCGAGGGCTACGACACCGGCGGTCGCCAGCACCGTCTGGAAACACTGTGTGGTGCGGGGCCGCAGGCCGGCGCCTTGGATGATTTGGCACAGCCGACTGCCGCTCGCGACCATCGCCTCCATAGGTGCTTCTGGCTTCTGGTCACTTGGTCTTGGATTGGAGTGAGCAGTGTTGCGCAGTGATTGAGAAAGAACATTTATTGTCAATCTAACCCTGCCATCCATAGACCTCTTTGGTTTAGAGTTAGTTCAGGGTTAGAATCTAACTCTAACCTCTAACTGAGTTAGTAGAGTTCTCCTCGTCTCGGTTCATCGCCATCATACTTTCCCCATTTCTGTGTTTTCAATATCTTGCGAATCAAAGAGGCCCTTAGACTGGTTTAGGTCCGGTAGTTTTTTATAAACATGTTATGTCCAAAATTTAATGAACGTGCTCCGGTTTCTACAAAAATAACCTGGTTTCATGTAGTAATTCATTTATTTATTTATTCTTCTGCGGGGGTTTTGCATGTAATTCATGAGGTCTGAAATGTAAAGTACCCCGGCATATGCTCCGAGTCGTGCATGCACTACGACCCAGATGCTCTATGTCCCACATGTCAGCGAAAGGGTGCACGTGGAAATAGCCTAGGAGTACATATAGGAGGATAAATGCATGAAAAAATATGTATGGTGAAGCGTAGCTACGGTTCGAAAAGGAGACCTAAGGTGATGACAAGTATAGGTCGCACGCACCCAACTAGTGGTAGTACTAGACATACGACTGCTTTTTCCCTAAAAAAAGAGGTACGAGTGCTCAGTACTCCTATTCTATCAACGCGAGTCCCATCTGACAACAGCGTCTGTGCTACAACTAGCTCTTCTCCCTCGTTTCTCTCTTCTAGTAATTCTAAACTAAGCCGACGCCCGGTGGGTGGGGTGGGGATTTGCCGATGGTCGGTTTGCTCAACTGCGGCCCCACCTCACAGTGAAAACGTTACTACTGGAATAAAAATGCCATATACTCCTATACTAATAAAACATTAAGGCCACGAGGCAATGCAGTGCTGGTTACAGGAGGCAAGAAGAAGAGATGCATCGAATGGCGGCTAAGTAGCAGCGGCTTTCGTGGCCAGGTCGACGTGCTTCTGAACAATGGCATCCATAGATTCCAGCCGCTGGAAGAAGGCCAACGTTTTTCTGTCTTCGCTGGCCTTATAGTGGCCTATGTAGATGATTTCCTTGTAGACGTGGATGTGCAGGTCGACGGTTTCTTGCATGGCGAGGCGCTGCGCGATGAGCGCAGCCTCGAGGTGCACATTATTCATCGCGACCTCCGGCAACTGCAGGGCCACCAGGGCTTGAAAGAGTTCGTCACCATGGAGGCCGATGAGGGTGGCAGGCAATGAGCAGCCTGGGCGCGCGGGCTGGAGCAGTACGGCAAGGTCGTCTGCGCGCTTCTTGATGGCGGCAAACTTGCGGATGGAGTTTACCATCATGCCGTCCATGCGAGAGGTGAATCCGGCATCGGCGAGGGCTACGACGCCAGCAGTCGCCTGCATCGTCTGGAAACGCTACGCGGTGCGGGGTCGCAGGCCGGCGCCTTGGATGATTTGGCACAGCCGCTTGCCGCTTGCGTCCATCGCCTTTATAGGTGCTTCTGGCTTCTAGTCACTTGGTCTTGGATTGGAGTGAGCAGTGTTGCACAGAGACTAAGGAGTAGATGGATTGGAGTGGTGGGGCGCCTTTATATGAGAATCCAAACTCTGTTGCATTCACATCGTGCTGGCTCTATTATGCTTCTCCAGTTAATTCCCTCTACATGTAGAGTAATTTGAGGATGCATCATTGACCGTTCAACGTCTCGGGAACCGCTACCCTCTCCCTCCTTGGCATTCAAGCACCTGTGGAGGCGACTGCCGCTCGCATCTATCGCGTGTCAGGAGATGTTCCCGTCGACGACGAGGTGCCTATGGTGACTTTGTAAAATTTCAAGATGATAGTACTAGTATACTCAGTATTGTGCATCGCGACCAAGGCCGAGAGGAAAATGAGAGAACTAGTACGTATTTATTTACGGTGTAGATTCACTCATTTTGCTCCATATGTACTCCGTCTCGGTGTAGTCTAGTCACTTGTTGAAATCTCTAGAAAGGCAAATACTCCTTTCTGGTTTACAGGGCTATGCTAGCAAGTACTTACTACAATAGTGGGCTCACATAGCAATTTTGTCTCATGCAAGAGCCTAGCTATATGCATGCTCCAAGGTTCGCAACTGCCACGTTCGGGTTGCACTTGGCTCTTCGCCTCTTCGAGAAGACGAACAATGATGTTACTACTACTGCCTCTACAGTATCGAATCCACTGCTGCATGTCCGTCCACCACGAGTGGGAGGGATAGCTTGTTGTAGTACTATACTCCCTCCTTACCGGTTTATAAGGCTCAACTCAAAATCTTCAGATTTCCATTTTATAAGGCTTGTTTTGAGAGTAGCTTGGTTAAAGCTCTGAGGTCTTTTCGATTGCAGCGTTGCATTTAATTCCCTGGTACCATTTTCGAAAGAAAATTAATCAGAGAGCCAAGTCGTTGCTCCTTTCTTCCCTCAGCTGCATGCATGCAGCAAACTGGACATTAAAACGAGATAAAAAAACAAAGACTGACCAGTGCATGCGCCATCTGGATGAGAGAGAGAGAGAGAGAGAGAGTGGGACGCATGCGGGCTTGGGACGCTGTAGTTAGGGGGTGTTTGGTTCCAAGGACTTTTTTGTGTTGGGACTAGAAAAAGTCCCTAGCAAACCAAACAGGGTGGGACTTTTTTGAGACTTTTTCCTAAAAGTCCTTAGAAGCACCTCCTTCAGAGTCTTTTTCAAAAAGTCCTAGGGACTTGAAAAAGTCCTAGGACTAGAGAACCAAACACCACCTTAATTGCATTGGCAATTGAACAGGCTGAGATTTAATACCAGGATGCTGTAATTGGGCATTTTTCACATAAGCTCAATTCACCTCACCCAATAGACATTTACCTTGGTTGGTGGGATTTCAGATATGAGCCCTATAAACTGGTAAGGAGGGAGTATAAGCAAAAGCATGTCCTCGTCTGCGAGTCACCGCGCGCATGGGCGAGGGAGAAGGCGTGTAGTAGTAAAATCAAGCTTCTCATCGTTATACGAGTTGGCGCGACACATCATAGCACTGGCCCCACATGGTTGCCTCTAAACTTTGCTGAAAGACCCGCAGTGTACAATACTCCATTTGCTGCAACCTCTAACATTTACCCCACCACAAATTAAAATATATATTCATGTCTTGACCAGATGAGCATGCAAACTAGAATCACCAAGATGACAGGTAGGGCCAGAAGATAATTTAATCAAAAAAATATAGCATGGAGCCGACCCCAACGATTTTAAGCTTACAGGCATGGTACACGCTATCCTAGATTACTCTACACATGAAACTGCCACACGAGCGTCCGGGCTGCGCTTGGCTCTTCGCCTCTTCGGGAAGTCGAACAAAATGATGGAGTACTACTGCAGTGGAGGAGTACTACAGTATGCTTCTGGCCATCTGACACCGATTGAACTGCTGCATGTCCACCGCGTACGGGAGGGAGAGCGTGTAGCGAACGAAAGCTTCTCCTAGTCCTGCCAGCCACCACGCTCATGGGCGAGGGAGGGACGCAGCTTCATTGACTTACTGCTCCTGCCTTTGCGTCCATGACAGGTGGGCCCAACAGGTCGGTGGCCCACCTGTCATGCAGCCAAAGGCAGGTGCGGTTAAGGCGAGAGGGCGTTGTAGTAATCAAACTTCTCGGTCTTGTACGAGTTGACGCGACACATCAAAGCACTGCACTCGATATATTTCAATAATTTGCGTTTACCGATGCATTAATTACAACGCATGCATGCATGCCCTGACTCTCCTTTTGATACTTGCATGTGTTGATTTAATGCACCTTGAAGTAGTATGCATATGTGACAGTAAAGCTTTGTAATGCCCCGGCCCTAATAAAGCGAGAGATGGTTGTGCACGAGGAGGGCGAGATCATGTAGATGGAACAGGACCCGACGATGGAGCTCTCTATGGTCTCGATGGACCTCACCTTGCTCCACTGCCCCTTGTGCCTCCGCCCCTTGAAGCCTCCAGTGTATGAGGTTCGAATACACCTCGTCCGTTCGGCTGATCGAGCAAGGTGCAAGTTTCTTGATTGATGTGTTGTTCAATTGATTTGTGCAGTGCAAGGGAGGGCACCTGGCTTGCGCGGACTGCCGCGTCGAGCGCCCCGGGAACCAACGGCAGTGCCAGAAGTGCGAGCGCGGCTGTGGCTTCGACGTGCGGAACACGGCGGTGGACGCCGTCCTCTCCTCGGTGAGGGTGGAGTGCGCGCACGAAGGCTGTGGGATCTACGTCACTTACCACAAGCTCGCCGATCACCAGAGCGTGTGTCCGCTCGTGCCCTGCAAATGCCCCGTGCCCGTCTGTGGCTATGAAGGGCCGCCGCCGTGGCTCTCCCACCACATCAGCACCGTGCATCCCATGCCTGTGCACAGGATCCAATACGACAAGGCGCTCCAGCTGCAAGTGCCACTGTCGGAGCCACGGCTCTTGCTGTTCGCGAAGTAGGACGGCCGCGCGTTTTTCTTGGTTGGCGACGTGCTCGACATCGGCGCGCCTATCGCCGTGTCGGTCGTCTGCATCAGAGCAGGGGCGTCCCCACTGCCGCACTATGTGGCCAAGCTGTGGGCGAACGGCCCACCGGGGGAGCCCAAAGGCAGGACCGACGCCGTCAAGGTGGAAATGGAGCTGACAAGCAGCAGGGATCCCGGCGACGTTGCCGTGCAGGAGCTGACCTTCTTCACAGTTCCGCCCAAGCTGCTGGCCGGGGCTAAGCTGGTGTCCCTCCACATTCAGATTGACAAGCTCACGTCCTAAATGATTCTACAGTGCCTTCTGCTTATCTTAGTAATATGCTAATATAGGGGTTACCTCGGTCAACTTTAGCTTAAGAGATGGTGGGTTTTGGTGGCGATGCAGCAATTACCTCGACATCAGATCAGCAGTGAAAGTAATTTCGAACAGTCGATTGGAGATTTTGTGTCTGTTGGATATAAAGCTCCTTTGGGTAAGAAGTAACAACTTATATGCTTTTTTTCAAAACGGAACAGCGATACTAGTATAATTTTTGTTGACATGCAGTAATATTTT
This sequence comes from Triticum aestivum, assembly GCF_018294505.1. Lineage (NCBI taxonomy): Eukaryota > Viridiplantae > Streptophyta > Magnoliopsida > Poales > Poaceae > Triticum > Triticum aestivum. Next base: position 333,014,949 of record NC_057808.1, on the reverse strand, counting down.
CGAAACGGATGTCGGGCTGTAGCTAGAAGGGCGGTTGGGACGCGGCATCGGCCCATACCGCGGTGACCCCTGATTGGGACGCACCGACTGTGGATTTTCTCCCGCGCCGATGTCGACCGCGTCTACGCAGAACATTGTTACCTTCCCCCAGCTGCGGGATCAGGCCGGATATGTGACCGGCGGTGTGGCCACCATCGTTCGATGCTTGTGAAGAGAGCAACCCAAGCAAGCAGGCTTGTAGCTTAGGCTCCTGCTAGTGTATATATAGTGGTTTTTTCTCTCCATATCAACCATTTTATATTGCATACGTGTCATTCAAGAGTGAAATGATGGTTGCTTCTTCCGACTAACTTACTGTGTGATTTGACTGCTCCTTTAGTGGCCCCTACACGTACCCCCCTACGTGTATGCAACAGTCACATGTACACATGGACGCAAAAACGCGTGTGACGCCCTAATGCATGCATGTCCGAGCACACGACGGAACACACACGGTCACGCTCAAGTGCTCAACCTACACGTGCATGCACACACATACTCAGCCAGGGTGAGCTAGTGACCGTATAAACACCGGAAAATGTATATATTGAGCGTAATGAGCGTATTATGAAGTCCACTGACCGTATTTTTACAAATATACAGTGACAGACAGTGTATTTATCTCGTTTGAAATTAAGCCATATTAACCGGAGAGGAGGCAGTATGGACTAGCATTACTTTGCTGTGTCCCGTCAACTTGCCGAACAAGGAGAAGCTTGCAGGACGGGAGAAGCTTGCACGTGATGGCTCGCAGGACAAGGAGAAACTTTTGACTAATGCAAGTTGTCCTTCGCTCAGGCGGTGGACGTGCAACAGTTAATTCGGTGTCAGATTGCCAGAAGCATACACTATACTACTACTATTATTGTTGCACTTCCCGAAGAGGCGAACAACCAAGTGCAAAGTTTACTAGTACTACTAGGAACCGGATGGAGGAGCGTCTGCACTCTTATTATATTTTTAAAATGTGATAAATCAATCTTCAGCACATTTGGTTCTCTTCGAGGGTTCTCGCATGTGATAATGGAAGTTGATTGCATGGAGCACTTGCCACAGTTCTCGCTTAATTCTGGCTCATATCCTGTTACAAATAGGAGCGCTCGGTAATATTTCCTCTCTTTTTTGTTATTCAGCATGTAAACAGGTCAGCAAACCTTGCGGCGCATCTTTGTGCGAACCGTGCTTGCTGCACTTTGAATGTGGCCGAGAGCTGGCTTGATGAAACACCTCGCTTCCTACTTCTTTTTTTGCGGGGTACCTCGCTTCCTAGTGACGAGTGTCTTGGCTGATCGTCCTAAGAATGCTTATATATGAATAAAGCTCTCTCATTTACCCGCAAAAAAGATTAAGCCATATTAACCGGAAAGGAGGGAGTATGGACTAGCACTACTTGTTGGTGTGTCCCGTCAACTCGCAGAATGAGGAGAAGCTTGCGGGACAAGGTGAAGCTCGCTTACGCCTTTTGACTAACGCAACGTACCTCGCCCAGGCGGTGGACATGCATCAGTTCATTCGGTGTCAGATTGCCAGAGGCATACACTGTAGTACCGAACATGCGGAGTACTATCATTGTTCGACTTCACGAAGAGGCAAAGAGCCAAGCGCAAGGTTTAGTAGTACGAGTAGTACTACTACTAGAACCACATGGTGGAGCCTCTGTACTCTTATTTTTCTTAATCTTTGATAAAGTACACAGTTATTCTGGAGAAGGGCGGAAAACGGCAGCCCAACATGTAATGATGATATCGATCAACCATGCTCGAATATATCTTGGCCTCCGTGCGAGCCCGTCTGTGTGTTCTCGCTCCTCGTCTCTCTCAAGGAACGGCTGGTTGGCCATTTTGTCGTCAATTGAGATCGGTTTGCTCACACTCCGGTCCCACATGTCAGTGATATGCCAAGACGAGCTGCGTTGACCGACTGGCCATACGCATACTTGGTTTTGCACCTTCGTACTACTCCTCCCTCCGTCACAGTTTACAGGGCGCGCTTCATTATGATGCATTTCTCTCAATGCATTTCCACCAGCAGAGAGACTTTAGATGCGTTTGGTTAAATGCTCAATTAATTAGGGCGTGGTAACCGCAATTTTCTCTCGATGTAGTACTACGGAGTGGAGTACGTGCATGAATGTGTCTACCCGGGGTGGAAGCACTGCATGCATGTGTGTGTTAGAAGCAAATGAGGCACGGGGAGAAGGATAGAGAGAGAGGGATGCATCTAGGAGGTGGTGCGAGAGTCATACTATATTGAGGGGGGAGAAGTGTGCGAGTACGAGATCGATGAAAAGAGTGGTGGGAGTGAGGCATGGACGGTGATAAAAGAAGAGGGGAAGCTTGTGTTTTGTGCTAGGCACACCTGGCTAGAGAGGCATATCAATCGATGTGTGCCGTAAAGAAGGATCTGGGGGGCCTACACACACCATGGTTGAACGACCTAAAGTGAAAAGATGAATTTGCACGATGGAGCTAGAGAATGCTGAGGGAGGGTTAGAGGGATGCAGGCGTCTGCATGCACGAGGGAAAGTTAGCGCTAGCTAGCTACAAAGATAAGAGGATTGTGTGGGTGTAAAAGACGAATAGAGATCATACTTCATTATAAAAAGCGAATTCGGATATTTGAAGAATTTATCATAGTGTTTTAAACCGACGCATGTGTGAATATATATGACGGTGATACACATGGTGTGGTTATGAACATGTTATACTACATATAATATATTTTCTCTCTACTCTTATAAAAAACGGAGTTGTTGATGATGGTGCCATCCTGCAATATAGGCCGTCCGATTTATATCTGACGGATAGGAAGGAAACTATGGCAATTTTGAAAAAAGATACCCACACCCCTCTCCATATTTGCAAATTAGGCCTCCCCTTGATCATGTTGATGTTTTGTGGAACACATGGGCATCTTGCTAGTACTACGTATAACATATAGAACATTTATCATAATTTGGGCTAATGTGTGGCTTTTGCAGCTCAGGTCTAAATACTTGTCATAATGTAGGGGGCGGGGCACTATACTATGTGTGATAAACACGGTGTACACGTATGGAACATGGTTTAGATTATGAATATATAGTTGGTACATCAAATGTACTATTATTTCGAATCAACATCAAGTGTATTCAAAAAATAGAATTCGAGTTCATGTAGTACACATAGTTCATATCTATCTCTATACTAATCATGTGGTGTGTTATTAAGGTAATACACGAATGATGGTTGAAGTTGGCAACAATCATGATTGTAGATTTGTTATTGAAATAGAGAAACGAATTCAAATTCAGTTCGAATTGCAGCGGTAGTATAGACATTTGGAATGCACTAAAATGTTGGTATGAGTAGGTTACATGCATTATACAGCAAGCGAAAAAATTTAATTGGACATAACATGGATTCATACTACCGAATAGCATTTAATTGCACTAAATTGTTGGTATGAGTAGCTTTAAATAGCATTTTTATAGTAAAACGGGGCAAGACTCTCTCTTTGTGTGCTGTGAATAGTTTTATTTTTTTGTTTTCTTTTTGGTTGAGGGAAGTGCGAATTGATTTGGTACGTACAAGTACAATATTACACATTAGGCTTGTCCCTAAAATTCAACCCGCGCCTTGTTATATCCCGAATATTCAGATATCGTGCTCCCAAAACTGGCGCCTTCACAACCCGCGCCTTGATATGCGAAAATTACAACGCGCGCGAAAACTCCCTCTAGCTGCCAAATCCCAACACGCGAAATCCCCCTTCTAACCCTGAGCCGAAAGGGCCGCTAGTTCAAATTGGTGCGGGGTACTTTTGTGACACACCCTACATTTTGGACAAGCGCATCCCTAAGTCATGCTTCACCCCCTCCCATCGCCTCCTTTTTGCCATTCGAAATCCCAGGCCGCCATAACCTCTCCGCTCCAGCCGCGAAACCCCACCCTCCTCCGTCCGCAACCTCACCGCTGCCCAGCCGGAGCCTCTTCCCCAACGACATTGTCCACCGCAACAGCTCAACGTCCCTCGTCCACCTCCCCGGATGAGGATCCGTCGTCCATCTCGTCGTCCTGCCGGTTCAGCCGCCCCGTCCTCCACCTCCAAGGAGCTGCTCCGACGATCGCCTCGTCTATCGTAGCTGCTCCATCCCCACAGCGCCGCCTTAACCTGCTCCACCAGAACCGCAACATCCTCACCGACTCCTCGGACGAAGCTGAGGCCTACTCAGCGCCACCAAAGAGGTTGTACACTCATCGCATCGCACCTTCTCCTTAGCTCGACCTCCCGGTGCCGACGGTGCTCCATCCCACACCCCCATGGAGCGGCTACCTTGAAGTCGGCGCCGTGGGCGACATCTCCACGACGGCTCTCCCCCAGTGCGAGGCCCCTTCGGCGGCGGCGTCCATACCAGCCGGATCTGCTGCTGCTGCTCCGGCTCTCGCTCGCTCGCTCGCACTGCTGCTGCTGCTTTGGCTCTCGCTCGATAGCTCGCTCGCCCAGCTGCTGCTGCTCCGGCTCTCGCTCGATCGCTCGCTCGCCCAGCTGCTGCTGCTCTGGCTCTCGCTCGCTCGCGCTGCTGCTGCTGCTCTCCCCCTCGCTCGTGCTACTGCTCTGCTCCGATTTAGCTACACTTCAGTCGACTGAATCGACT